>NW_016168188.1:0-19797 GCF_001687245.7 Rhagoletis zephyria | reverse complement strand
ATTAATATACCCTTGTGCACAAGTGCGCTCGGGTATAAAAAATATAAAGTTTTCGAAAAACTCATTGGCATCGCAATGTTCACACTACCGCTATCTGCTATGGCGAACTAAATTTACTGAAAGAAAAATTCTGAACGTTTACCACTTGCTTGTGTCAGTTTTCCAACGTTTTTGCCACGCTTAGCAATTTTAGAGTTTTTAGTTTTATTTTAAGATAACTTCATACACTGAGTATCTTTTGTGGTGAGGCGCGCCGCTTGAGAAGCACTTACTGCCTGGCGCCCACATTTTGGCCAGTGAATTCGAGCTTTAATGCAGTAAGGTGATTGAAAATGGAAAAATGGAACTTAGAACTTAAAAGTTGTTAGGCCACGGAAATATAACAAAAGTTATGAAACGAAATTGAATTGCCAAAACTTTAGATAACTGAAAATTTTGGCAGAAATGAACGGCTAACTAAATCCGCTTTCTGCAAATCGAAAGCTTATACATAAATACCTACTTATGTATTGAAATCCTTTTAACTCCCCTAAGATTCTACAAAAAACATTTTCTCATACTTCACCGTATCTCTAACTTAACTGCCATTCATCATTTCAATGTCAAACATACATATTTACCGTTTTAAAGTAGATTATGTTCGGTGAAAGAGGCGACTAACCTTACTTTCTAAAACAATTTATTGAGTCTGTGAACCTGAGCAAGCGCTGTTTATTAAAATTTTCAGGGCACTGGTCCAATGAGTACATCCCTCTATCGCCCTTAGGCAATACTTTCATTAGTATTAGCGCCATGAAATTCACCCATAAAGATGTGCTTTTCTCTCCTGCTTTGGTTCTTCGTATTAGATATTGGATACATGGATCTGGTAATTACAAATATGTTACGGCAAAAGTTCAGCTCTGCCATCTTAGACCTTTATCATATAGATATGAGAGGTGCATCATTACCTTAAAATACCATAAAATGTTCCTGAAATATTTAATAGTCGAATGAAGTCAAGACTCCATTGAAACTTCCACCTAGATAAGAATCTTTGTAAAAATACTCTGGAGATGTGGCCGTGCAAACCAATTTTTGTTCGAACCTGGGGTACGAATTAAAATTAATTTCGTCCAGTAGTTTGTCGACCACATCCATATTAGTTTCGCGGGGACCTTTCCGAGCCGTTTGATACCAAACGTGGTTTCAGACAAGGTGACTCCCTTTCGTATGATTTCTTTAATCTGATGTTCGAGAATATAATAAAAGCCGTAGAACTGAACCACTCAGTCACAAATACTTCACAAGAGCGTATAATTTCTACCGACAAAATCGACATCATCCGTAAAAACCAGGGCTACGTCTTTTCTGTCTTCTCGCGTTCAGATAGAAAAGCAAAGCGAATGCATCTGGTAGTGAACGAGGGCAAAACGAGGTGTCTCCTATCATCACACAAATAGCCTGAGCATACGCGTCTTGGCACCCACGTTACTGTTATCAATTAAAATTTTTAAATTTTAGACAACTTCGTTTATTTTGGAGCCAGTATCAACAGCAACACTGATGTAAGCCTTGAATACAACGATACAGATATAGTGCAGCGAATTAAAATTCAGCGGCTCCGGTGGCTAGGTCATGTCGTTTGAATGGACTGAAACGCTCCAGCTCTGGAAGGATGAGGAATGAAGGCCTCCGCTATATTGCAAAGAGCAGGTTGGAGAAGGACTTGGCCTCAATTGGCATTTCCAATTTGCGTCAGTTGGCACAGAAGAGAAACGGCCGGCGTGCTGTTTTGGTCTCGGCAAAAATATCTTAGGCGAGTACAGCGCCAGTAAAGAAAACAAAAGAAGATGTATTCAGAAGGGGTGAGCTACGCTATCTTTCCCTTGACGAACTGCTAACATTTATAAATGAGTAAGACCCATTCTCTAGGTCTTAGAAAAAAGGGAAATATTACCAAGGTTCTGGGATTTTTTTTCGGCTATCCAAGCATTTCAAAAATTTGTTACTTTCTTTATACGAAACTTTTTGATGGGACTCTCTATAAAGCCTTTTCTATAAAATTTCAACCATTTTTCCTTTTTTACTTCGAACGTTCAAATAAATTTCGCAAAATTTGTGACACTTTTATCTAATCACTTGCACGTTTCACGCCATTTCGATGCATAAAAAATTATGATAGACACTCCAAAAACCTATTTAAGGACAAACTACAAAAATACATTAACACATTACTGTCAATTGAAATACCCACCTGAAAGTGCTGTATGTATTGGTGAATATTTTGTGCGCAAAATGAGACGATGACCGCATTGGGAAGAGGAGCAGTTAGCTGCCAACTTACAAATTGATACCCGTAATATCAGCGTCGAACGAGGATGTCATTATCGTAATTTCAGTTATGGTTCGGAAATATTCAAGTGCGATAAATATGATGTGAAGCAATATGGTAATATTTAGACAGGCAGCAAAGCCATTTATTCAACGCCCTTAGGTATTTTAAACCATTTTGTGCTCAAATGTCATTGATGGCAGGCGAAGATGCAATTTTCGGCTATAACCAAATATTAGACGCCAGTTGGTTTGCCATTCAAGCATTTACTGATTCAGTTAGTCAACACGTTCAGCCGCTGCTTGCCTGCCTGTTTGCCTGAGGTCCACTACGAAAATTTGAAAATTTAAAATTTTATTCGATTAGATTGGCAGTTTCAAGATTTATCTGTATGTATGTTTATGTTTTCAGTTGGCAGCGCTTTGCTACAGTTCGTAAAATATATATTTCGCGCAATGCATTGGAGTGTGTATCTAAATATTTTTCCTAGATTTTTGTTACTAATATTTTTGTTATCTATTCCACTTGCTATCAACAGGAATTTGCAGAGTACTAACAGCGGCACTTACGCGGTGTCCTTTATGGCACTTAAAATTATTAATGATTGCCGCAAAGTTTCACATCGAAACACCAACTATCTGTCTTCCTTGCTGGAAATTTTAATTTATCTCAAATTATTTGTTGGCCATACGATTCGTTTCTTTTGGTGAACTCTAGGAAACAAAACCCGCAACAAGCATTTGGTGTTGGTAAAAGATAGCAAATATTTAATATAAAAACCAGATTGCTTGCACAATAAAGTCATAAAGCGGACAGCTTAGCTGTATCATTTATCTATTTCGCTCAGAAAACTTTCCACATCAAAAGTTAGAGAAATTTTTCGCAATGAAATATTAATTTTTTGTATTTCAGGTCGTTAACCGCAGGAATTCGCATAAATTCTTTCGAGCAACAGCTGCGCGAACGTGGTAATTGATTTTTTTTTTACAAATAGAATATTTTAAGAGTTTGAACATTTTTTCAAGAAAAATTAAACACTCGCATTTCTAGGCAAAGGAATACTGAAGTTGGAGGTGTAGCCCAAAACACTCTGCTCCTACAAATAAAAGGTTGAAAATGATTGGAAACATCGGTTATACACCGTTGTAGAAAGACCTATTTTCAGTTTTGACGCATTGGTCTATTGAGGGGGTTATTGGCAGTGAAAACTATCTAATCAAATTGAAAATAATGCAGCGACAAACACGTCGACCTATCTTGGCAGCCAGTTCGAAAACGTCCTATCTGAAAAAAACTTTTCAAGAACGCCTTATCTCAGCACATTTTCAAGTGAGATAGGGCGTCTTTGAACCGAAATCTGAGAAATGGCGTTCTTCAACCAAATTCTGAGATAGGATGTTTTTCAATAAAATTCTGAAATAGGACGTTCTTGAAAAGTGTTTTGAGATAGGTCCATCTTCCGCTCAGCAAACGATATTTAGACGTTGCAAGTCTTATATCACGAAAGTTGACTGTAACCGTGATTGGCTTAGCTTCGTCAAAAGTCGACTTCGTAGCGGCCAGCCAAGCTGCGGTCAAGGACCTTGAATCGATAACGACAATCTCGATCTGCGTTCAAGAATGCCGAAGAAGCGTATAATTTTACGTTGAAAAAAAAAACTCAAGAAACGGACCTAAGTGAATATTAGGTAAGGGGTCAAAATTGTCAGCTCCTCTTGAAATTGCTATTCTCCTGAGTTGAGGAGATGCTGGAGCAGCTATCGTTAGCAGATGATTTCGATAAGCCAAGAACAAGAAGGTAATTGAAGCTCTCGAAACCAAACGTACGTTTTCCCTCCGGAATACTACTAGGCAATGGAAAATGTTCCATTGTCTGCCAGATAGGAAGCCCTTCATAAATATTTCTATGGACGCTGTAGAGATGAAAAGCAGATGGAATGCAATCAGCACTTCCTTTTCGAATGTCCTGCACTCCGAAGAAAGTGTTTCAAACGTCTGGAAACTACTTCTTCCAGAAACTTAACACGGTTATACTAGGATTCACCAATAAATTAATATGGTTCTACCAACATGTCTTCCAAATTTCACTCACATCCATTACAGTGAGCCTGTGTTATGTCCGAGTGAACTCCTAACTAGAGCTCCAAGTCTTCCCTAACCTAAAACTCTCGCATGTATTATCCTAAATGTAAAAACATTTAATTAAAATGTAAAATGTGATCTTAAAATTCTTCAAAATTCCCAAATATTTCAGAGCTACGCCTGCCGTTGTAAATAGAGACCACGTTTGGGGGCTGTACGCACAGCATCTAAAATTAGTTTTCTAATGGCGGTCTCCGAGTAATTTTTATTAAGTAAGCCTCGGTCGGAAATTAACAGAAAATGAAAACTCATTTTCCATTGAAATTGTTTGTGAAACTGGCCGTACCAAATTTTTCTTATTTTCAAAAAGAATCGCTGCAATACCAATACAATAACCAGTCAGCAACAAGAAATAGAACAACAACTTGCCTGCAACAAAAAATACAGTAAAAAAGACCCCAAGTAAATTTGAAAAATTTAGAAGCAGAAAATTAAGTTAGAACAATAAATGTTATGGTCAGGTGACACAGAGTTGGAAAACGTCAATGAAATGGCGGCAATAAAGAGCAACAGTAAAATGGGCGAAGGTATGTAGTTAACGCTAGTTTGCTTGTGGCAACTTACTGAACAAGTTGTCTGCTTGCGTGCTTTATTACCCAACGGCTATAAAAATAGCTACGAAAGAACAAAAACAAAAAAAAATGTGGCAGCAAGAGTAGTTAGACTCAGTGGCCGGTTGAACGCGGAATTGTGGCCCAGGGTGGTGTGGCTACTTGAACTGGACGTGGCAGCTATTTCAGCAAACGAGGAGCAACTTCACACAGTGACAGTTGTCACCGCAGGCTACAGAGTTGGTGGGAGGTGCAACATTTGCACAAAAGTAAAATGGAAAAAAAAACTAGACAAGAATTTATTTGAGAATATTCTATTCTAGAGACATGTAATTCGAGCGTACGATTTGCAATAAAATTCATGTTTGACATTGATGAAAATGTTCCCTTTACAAGGTGTAACAGCAAAGGTGTAACGGTGCAACAACACTTGTAATTGAAACCATCCGAATAGTAGTGATTTATTTGCAACCACAAGCAAATGCTTAGTAGTGCATTTTTTATTATCCGACGTGAAATCACAGCTTAAATGCCAACGAACGAAAAGTTGTTCGTTTGCTTTTTATTCTTAAATTTTTATGCGCGACTATGTATATATGTACAAATCACGTCTACCATTTATGTATTTATATACATACATACATAACATGTTGCAGTGCACATGCATGACAACACGTTGCACATTCAATTACTTGCCACATGCAATTGGTCTAAAGCGCTACAACAATTTTGAGCTTCGGAAAAATCAATTTGGCAATATTTTTAACACTCACTCAATTGTTCAACAAGATTTTTGCACCATTAAAAGACAATGTTAGTTGTAGTCACATTCATGAACAACAAGAACAAAAAACTACATCGACGACAAATACAAACATTGGCAGGGTTATAGGGAGAACAGCCTTTATAACGGCGCTCGTTTATCTTATAGTTTTTGAGCGTTTTAGCAGGCGTTGAAATGAAATTTGTGTTCTTTTTACATACATACATACTATATATGTAGGTAAACTTACATACAGGGTGCGTTTTGAAAAAGCTTTATGTAGTTTAGTATAGAAAAAATATCGGAAAGGTTAAGTTAAATACAATATTTTCAGTAATGACTAAGAAAAAAATTAACCACATCCCCTCTGTTTCAAGCCAAAACCTTTCGCTTACTTTAAACAGACTAATTTTTGGTGATTTTTTTCGTTTGAATATGCTTTCGTTCTGCACTTCACGGATTCCGTATAATGGCTTTCGAACCCAGACACTCCTGAAAGCTAAGATATAGTAGCAAGCATTTCTGCGCAGGCAGCTATTGAATCAGGTCCACATCAAGCGATTCGTGCATTTGTACAGATTTGTACATTTTGATAGTTGCAGATTGGTGTTACTTGAAAATTTTTTAACTCACTGAACTCAATCTCGATAAAAATTGTTAGATATAAATTGGTTTCAAAAATATTTTTTCTGTTCAAAAATTTCTAATCACTAAAAGTATAAACAGAAACAAATCGTTGAGAGTAAATCGTCGGGCGGAGTGATGCCGTAGCAAGATATTCACTGACACATTTCGCTCAGTAAAACAGACCCGAAACGAAATTCGCATCAGCTGAATGACAAACAAAAAACGTAAAAATACAAAAACGAGAAGATAAATCCCCAAATTGTACCATTCTGCTTCGTCCTGATAATTTTCTGCTAGAAAAGTAAAGAAGCAAAGCTACTTTTCACTGACTGCTGATTAAAAACAAATCTATTCTTGCCGAATTTCGTCAGACAACTTCGTCTTCGCGCATATGGCGGGTCACGTTATTGTGGATTAGGCAGAGCATATCTAAATTTCATATAATATTTATATCTGCATAATAGTTAATGTATACACCTTATGAATTCCTCGCATTACGGTTCTCTCTTCAGCTCACCGTACCGACCCCACATAGCGCCCGAACGCAGTTTGGCCTTGTAATTTTAATTTTTAACCAATCCCTACATATTTTTTTATACTTGGGACGGAATTTACAAAAGACTGTCTAAGGCCGAATTAAAAAAATATAGTTTTTTTACCATATGGTGAAAGTTGGAAAATTAAATAAAAACATGTTTAGGGGCGACTGCTAACACCGGGCGCCTAAATGCATGCTATGTACTACTGCATTTTCTTTATGCAATTTATGACATTTTTACACATTCACTTCTCAACTGTTATGTAATCAAACTTTCTTAAGTTTTATTTTGATGGCACTTCAAAGTATGCTCGGCCTAGTGGTGGTAAATGAACTTTACCATTGGCCACAGTGCCTATCTACCTTTTTGCAGCAATAAATATTTTTTTTATATAAATATATACATACAAACATACTGGTCTCCACTCTCTCTGAGCTAAAGTAATCTTTTTCTTGGCAACAAATTTTAGATTTGAAAGGTGGTAAGAACGATTTTCACGAATTCCATCCCCGTCTCCACAAAGATCAAACCCGGTATTGAATCCATTTTAGTGCTGAGTGAAAGAGAATGAAGCGCATCTAATTTTCATAACCCACCATTTTCAATTAAACGCAGACAGTCACTCTCTTTTATACTTCTCGAAGTAAGTCTTTTTATTCAAGAATAAAATACATTTGGCATTGTCAGTTCACAAAGTTCAAGCTCAATTTCATGAAAGATCAAAGTAGAAAGAGACATAAATATTTATGTCTACTACGAGTTTTATGTCGCATCAAACTTCAAGCTCTTAACATCATAAAATGTATATAGCCCACAAAATTTACGAGCGATTCCCCTGTATTCGCTACTCATACATTTTTATGAATATTCACTTGCACGAATGTGTCTGAATCTATATGGCATCCATTCATTTTATTCGATTGTTCGCACATGTTGCATAGATGAAAGCACAATTTTAGTGAGCGCGAAAAATTGCAAAAAGCAAGCAAAAACAGCAAAGAGGAGCAATACATACGAAATCCAACTAAAAAGGGCAAAACATCTGAACTAACAAAACTGAAACGTATGTGTGTATGTTTGTGTTTGTACGCATGAACACTTTTAGTTACACAACAATCATTACAATGGAAGCATACATGTACACAGTGTTGCCAGGTCTTCGGCATGAGAAAACGTCCCTATTGGTGTGAAAAAACGTCATTTCCTACCCAAAAACGTCTTATTCAAATGAATGTACAATAAATTATTCTTATTAAACTTTTATTATATACAAAGGTACATATGTACGTAAGGTATATTAAAATGTCATTTTGATAGAGCACATTTAAAATTCATTGTAAACTAGTTTAAGATCGTTAATATAAAAATCATTTTATACATACACTTGTGATCAGCTGATTAAGTCATCACCATTTTGATCGATTTTCGCTGTTTCTCTTTTGTTTATTTAATGTTTATTATTTTTCCGTTTAAGCCAAGCTCATTATATAACAAACAAAATATAAATCCACATTTCAAACTTTGTGCAAAAATTATAACAATCTACAAAGCTTCAGCTAGATTTTCTACTTTTTATTTAGATTTTTTAGAAATTTTTGAGTATGCAGTTTGAAAGCCCATTAAATTTCAGGTCAATAATGTACAAGTTTAAAGAAGCTAAATAATCTCGTTGATTTTTAATAATTTTTTTTCTTGTAGACATTTGGTAAGGGGGCGGTTGTCGAAAATGCTAAATTTCGTTCTGCTAAGAAGGAGTATAGCAATAATTCAGCCTTTTTTGCTTTGATGCTTTTGCGAGCGTGCGTGTTGCAAGAGATCAGCTATCCCTGATTTGGCCTTTAATGTGCAATTGCAAATATTACAATAAGCCTCGTAACCTTTGAACACGGGATCCTTAGTCCAAGAATCCAAAAAAAATGCGCGTACGCTTGGTATGCATCATATTTAAGTCATCTGTGTCCAAAGAATAAATATCTTTTGAAGCAGCTGCTGCAAAACACAACGCTTGTAATGATTTATTAAGAAAATAATTCAAAATCATTTCCACTTACAAGATTTAGTAACAGAGAAAATGTCTGGGAAGTTAAAAAACGTAATTTTTTATACAAAAAACGTCCAAACGTCAACAGGATACAAAAAACGTCCAAATTACGTTAAAAACATCAACCTGGCAACGCTGCATGTATACTACCTTGCACAAAGTGCGACAAATCTGGGATGACTGTGGGATCAATTGCAATGGAACATCACTTTAAATGGAAGGAACTGTTCGAGCACGTCCTATGAAGAGACTTATGCACCTCTTTGTACCCGAACTTTAGCAATAAGTTTTTATACTTTTCATGAACCTGAAATGGTATTATAACTTTGGTCCGATGTTTGTAAGTACCAGAATAAGAAGAGATAATCCCATGAAAATGTATACTTATACGATCAGAACGTCGAGCTGAGCCGATTTAGCCCTTTCCGTCTGTGTGTCTAGTCTCTCGGTTTTTGAGATATCCGACTGAAATTAGTTAATGTACTTCTTTTAAATTCAATTTAATTAAGCAATAAAGGCTAATAAATATAAGAAAATTAAAGTAAAAACGGAAAATAATATCAAATGAAAATAGAACAAAAATAATTTAGAATACTTTTAAAAATTTAATCAAATTAAAAAAATATATATTATTAAATTAAACTAAATTAGAAATAAAAACTATATCAAAAAGGAAGGAAACAGTAATTAAAAATTGAATAAAATTAAAAACATATATCTCTAGCTTAGAGTGCAAAATTGTTAAGTTCATTTTTTTTTTAATTTTACAGGATAGGAAAAAAACTTCTTATAGCCATTTTCCTCAAGTATTTCGCAAATGTTTGAATACAAAATTTTGCGTGCTTAAGCAAAGCAAAACTCCGTACGAATAAGAAGGATCCGATCTTTATTAAAAGATTTCGTGCTATTTTGATTTAGTCGGATTTTCGCTGCCTCTTTTGGACTTAGCAAATTTTCCTTTCATTGAATATAAACAAGAAAAAAAAACCATAATCCCTATCGAAACGTTGAATTTTTAATATTCCTTGCTTCCTATATCAAAATATGAGTTTTCGTAAAAAGTGAACTTAGCTACTTTTCTAAACCAAATTAAATAAGACACAAAAATAAGGTCATAAAAATTCAGTTTGAATAAAAAAAAATCTACTTTTCTTTATAAAACATGAAAATCTAAAACCAAAGGGAAAATTAAATTGAAAAAAATAAAAAATTCTATATAGTAGAGAAAATATCGCTGCCCGACATTTCGAGCCCGGATCTCTCGAAAGGCACACCAGTGCTTCACTCACTCGGCCATTGCGACTGTTGAAGCGACGCGAGCTAAATAATATACAAGTGTTTTCTCTCAAAAAAATTGTGAGTGAGAGAGCTTTTTTTCTAAGACTTTTGTACTAGAATTACAAATGTCTTTTGAACTATATTCCCATCTGTCTTTCACTTGTCTTATGGAAGACTTTTTACTATCTTAGTCATATCATTAAATCTTTAATTGTACCCGTTAGAGATGGGTCGGGGACTAATTGATCTACAATTATAACCGTAAGAGATGAGTCGAGGATATTTGATCTCCAGTAATACCCGTATTAGACCAGTTGCAACTAATTAATGCCCCAATGTACCCCATAAAACCTAATCCTGGATTACTCTTTTTGAAGACTATTTAGTCACACAATTTTTTGCAGGGTACATACTCATAATGTGCAATTGCATGCCCGAGGAGTGGATGCGGATGTAGCCGTGTGGAAGGAGAGAGTGTATTGTAGATTGTAAACTACCTTGACACGGGTTGGTATAATAAAAATGACTGCAACAAATGCTATAAAAATTAATGTAAAAACTGCATTTGAGACACATACAGCAAAGAAATAAAAAAAGACAATCAGCTGCAGCACAGTATGCAAAAAAAGATAAGAGTAACAAAAGGAAAAGAGTGAAAAATACAAAAAAAAAACAATAACAGAGCAAAGAACAGGCACTTAAAAATCATAAAAAAATGGAAAAATTATACGTAGTAATAGATGTTACACTCTTGCCAGCTGCGAACAGAGAGAAGTGGCCGAGCATAAAAAAAAACAAAGAGTGACAGCAGCTGCAAAAACAATAACAATTATATGCAATGATGTGTTGCAGCTGCAAGCGCTCATAATCGGCGAAGTGGTTCACTGAGTGGGGGTGGCAGTGCGGCGTACACGCATACATACATACATACGTACATATATGATGCCAAAAATCTTCTTTGCGAACTGGCGAAATGCTGCAGTTTATGTTGAAATAACGCTCATGCCGGCACTACTTTTCACTATTTCAATGTATAAAAACAATAAAGTGTTCTCATAGCATTCTTACATTGCTACATTAACAATTATGTACATACATTGTACAGCTAAGAAACTGCGAATGAGAATTGCAGCTTTGAAGAAAATGTAGGGAATTATGTCACACATTGTACTTATGTAGATGGTACCAGTTTGATCTGCGTGTTACATTAAGTGTATTCACAGTATATACAGTTATAAACATTTTTGAGTACTCCTAGGGGGTAAAATTTTGCTGATTCAGAGTTGCATACAAAACTGCTGTGGTATGAAAGGGAGCAACAACCGTACTATGGCAGAGTGGCACAGGTAATTTTGTAAACAAACACTTTTCTTATCATTTGAAAGAGATAATTGCTATTTAAGTAAATACTTTCCAATATTCAGATATCCAGCTTGTAGCCAGAGGCAGTGGCATGTGAGGCTCACTAAAATCTACTTATCATGTTGGAGCAGCTCCGCGTAATGGACCATTGAATTTGTTGGATGAATTTATGACCACCACAACCAAGGCAGTCTCCAAGCAAATGCGTGTCCTGTATTTGTATGTGTACATGATTCATATTTGTGCCATTATATACTTAGATGTTAAGTATTTTTGAGGAGTTCCGCTCAAACTTGGGTGTGCTTAATGAGTTGTCTGGGCGGATGCGCTGGTAGGCATTGTCGTAGTCTCTATAACTAAACAAACCTTGTTTTTTTTTTAATAAAGACTTAACTATATTCGGAAATTTAGAGTTTTCCTTGATAAGTTCACGTTTTTATATAAAAAATACCATGTGAGTTTCCAGTTTATAGAAACACAAGCGTTAATTAAAATTTTCTTCCGCATCCTCATTTCATAACAGAGCACACATTACTGAGGTTGCCGTAATGGTTGCCCCGTGTGTAGTCAGCATAAAATAGAAAAATTTGCATCACGTTAAATATTGGGTCATTGCCATGCCCTCCACCCTTGCCGGCGGATATGTTAACCCTTTCGGACCTGTTGGGACACATACGTCCCGGCCGAAGCTTTCTTATCGATAAAGTAGAAACAATTATTTTTGTGTGAATTATTTTTGTGCAGAAAACTTACTCTCAAGCCACTTAGTTCTCTTCTGAAATTGGCACTGCTTTTTATCGGACCTCTGTGTCTGTGTGTTTATGAACATTTTTTAATTTTCTTTAGCGTTTACAACTAAGTTAAATAAAAGCGGTTGCAGTTTGTACTATATTGAATAAACCAAAAAGGGAGGATACGTTA
Source organism: Rhagoletis zephyria (assembly GCF_001687245.7). Classification (NCBI taxonomy): domain Eukaryota; kingdom Metazoa; phylum Arthropoda; class Insecta; order Diptera; family Tephritidae; genus Rhagoletis; species Rhagoletis zephyria. The sequence goes on along the minus strand of NW_016168188.1, from coordinate 7,259 downwards.
GCCCAGCCAATGGAGCTTGATGAGTCTGGCGAATTTTTTTGGCAACGATTTTTCAGACGCACATTTCTGTGTGGGGTTCGTTGCTTGATTTTAAAATTTTTGTATATATCCCCACGATAAGAAAAAATCCCTAACCCCAAGGTTAGTCTGCTGGTTGATTTCCAGTTCGAAAGTGTGAAATATCATTCGATTTCGATAAAACTTAGTTCCTCTATTAGAAAAACTTAAATCGAAAATATTGGAAGTTCGGCTCACTCTAACGTCTACAACTCGTATAAAATATGAACAAAACGATTAAAGGTGATAGACTTTTGGTTAATTTTAGTTTTCGGCTTTCCACTACCAGAAACTTGAAATAATAGGTACTTTTAAAAGTATATACGGCGGTGGAGCAAACAAATAACGACGTGACATTTTAACAAACTTTGTCTATTTTTCTTTTATTTTTTAAATTAATTTTATAAAGTTTCAACTATGAGCAATATATGTGTATTTTTCTAAAAACTTGGATTAAAAATTTGGAAATCTTGTTGTAACTTTGTGGAATTTTATAGCAACTAAACTGATTAGATAAAGAGTGGACTATGTTTTTTTTGGTAATGTACAGAACGTTGGAAGAGGGGACGAATAAATGATGTGAAATTTTAAATTTGCGACTTTTAGTTTTCCCTATCTAAGCCTAGCGGGCTGTGCGGCTTTTTACGGGTGATAAATTGGCAGACTATCCAGTCAACTTGTATGGTGATATTTAATATTTCAATTGGAAGATGCATAGCCGTACAACTGGTAGGCCTTCACCATGTTAAAAATACCAGTAGCTACCATGGAAAAAGTATGAACTACGAACTATGTAGTTGTGCTGAAAAGCTACCAGTTATATGCTAGTGCAGTGTTTTTCAATCTTTTGAATACGCGACCCAAACGTACTACATACCCAGGGGGTATTTATTATCAGTTCTATAATGCCCGCGTGTACGTTTATATTTCTTCTGCCGCCACTATATATTTATGTTTCCTTTGTTTCGCTACGTTTTCAATGGCACTATAAAAGAGTTGTCAGCTACATGCTGACAAGGTCATTTAATGGAAAATACTCGTTTTCTCATTTCGTTTGTGTTTTTTTTTTTTTTAATTTTTTAATCGCACCAACACACAATTACGCGGCTTAAATAAAATAGCTTTCGATTTTATCGTGAGCCAATTAACAAAGCTGCTAGTGGTTTTCATTATTTTTTTTTGTCACCATATACATATATACTTTTGTAGAAGAGTATTTGCTTCACACATGTTCGCTCCGTTGTTTATGCACATATTTATTTTGCTTTTAAAGCGTCTACTTTATTTTCAATACTTTTTTTCATATTATCGCATTTTAAATGAAATCACTCCAATTGTCGTCAAACGAATTGATCCAGTTGATGTTTTTAAATAATTGCTTGTTAAGTGCAATATGTTGTTGCGAGATGGTTATGAAAGCTTGTCGTTATTCAAATGTTATGGTTTTGCAGGACAATTAAAAATAGCATACCAATTAATAGAACAACTCATTCATTTTTGAGTTTTAATTACATATTTTTGTACATGCTACATATGTATGTACATCAATTTGTACGTTATGTTAATTAAGCATACACTTCTTTTCTGTCACATAGCAGGATGATTGTTGAAGATACCGGTTTGTTTACGTGCATTTTTGTCGCCATTTTAATTGATATCGTTAAACATGGAGCCCTAAACGCCAAAAAGATGTAAGCGGAATTTTTTCAAAATTTTATTTTTGATGCAGAAATTCAACTAGACTCTTAAGGAACACTTCTGCATCAAAAAGAAAATTAAAAAACAAAAAAATCGCTTACATATTTTTGGCGGTTAGGGTTCGATAATATGTACATAGGTCCTAAAATTACTATTCGCCGTTGTTATTCCTTGGCTTTTGTTTTTGTAATCTTGGTTAATATGTTCATTAGTAAGTTTGGCAAGCTAAAGAATTTTCTTTAAGTTAAGACAGCTGAAAAGTTTAATGTATAATATACGATTAATGAATTTCCTTAAAATTGTATTATTATATTTTAATATAATTTTTTTTTAATATAGCTTATTCTTGAAAACAAAACCGTATGAACTCAAGTTTTATATTTTGCGCAATATTTATTTATAAGAAATCAAAAACTATAATAAGAATTTCGAGATTTTTTTCATTTAGAGTTTTTAGTAAGATTTTGGGTATATATTCAATTTTGGTATAATAAAATACAAGCTTTACTTTTACTTTAGTTTTTTGTTTTTTTCTAAATAAATATTGCAGAAAGTGTAAATCTTTAGTTTAAATGATTTTATTTTTTTAAATAAACTATATTAAAAAAATAGTTTGATAATAAAAATTTTAGCTGTATGTATCCTTTGCTTCTCATGTAATGGAAATTATGCCTCTTGCCTAACTCAATGAACCAACAAAATCAAATCTTTTTCAAATAAACGTATTAAATTTATTACTAGCTCGTCCACCACTGTATACGCTGCATTAATACCTAGAAGATATATTTACATATTTATGCTCAAAGTACCTTTCATCCTTTTCATCATACTATAACAAACTTAAATATATCTGTGTAGGTAAAGCGAGGAGGGGAAATAAATACAAAAGCATAAGTACCTCAACAAAAGTGAATGTAGTACAAAGATTTATATGATTCTAGAGTACTTGATGTCTACTAGTCTGCCATATTGAACACTTATTTGTCCTTTGTGTGGCACTAAGTTGACAAGTGAAATCCTTTCATAAATGTTTGCACGAATCAATATGTAGACTTACTTTGATATCAAAACTTTACTTAAGGGTGAAGATAGTTTATGTTCACCGCTAACAAAAAAAGAAGAAATATCGAAAACATATTTTCATTTGAACTCGAACTCTGCGCAAGGTATTTCAACCTGAACCGAAGAAATAATTATTTGGTGAAATATATACGATAAAGTAGTCCTTTAGCTTTTCACGTGTCGAGATTTTCATTAATACCACAGTATATATGTATGTGCAGCATTCTTACCGACCACTAAAGTAGCTGCGTTGTCGCATTCAGAATTACACAGTTTAGCCTGGGTAGTGTTGCACAGTCATAAGTATCGTCGTAGGGTAAGTCAGCGTGGAGAGTATAGCCAGTGATCATCATGCACGCCACCCTCTGAACCTGGGTTAGATTACAGGAAGAGGCATAATTTCCTGTGCCTCCATCTAGCCATATTCATTGCGTTCCTTTTTTCCTATGTTGCGATAGCTTTGATATCTAGAAGGATTTCAAATTTACACTTGTTGGTAAGAGTCACTAAATTTCAGATTTCACGGCTGGTATAATTGTCGATGTTAATGCTGGTTCCCAAATGGAGCATGTAACTGTCATAATTGTAGAAAATGCCGAGGTGCGAATGTGATTACTTGCTTGTCAGATGATTGGAAATCCACTCGCTTTGCTTAAATTCTAGCACCTTATGAACTCATCTGGCTCCAGCAGCCATGAAATTGCTATTTATGTCTCAGTAATGGTATATCAACTCTGCGCATACAATATCTATAATACTGATTCTTAAATCGTTAATGATTATGCGCTCGCATTTTCATTTATGCATGACTACCAAAGCTGGAACATTTTCAACCAACAGTTAACAGTTGCATAAAATTATCATAGCGTTGATGATGGTATTAAGCTGACGTAATGTGATTACATTGTTTTTCGTGAACGATCAGCAACATTGCCGGGAGCTTGAGTAAAAGCTTTCATCATACTTACCCAGGTATATGTACATTTGTATGTGTGTATGTGTAGGGCTATGGCTAAGTATATAGACTTCATAATGAGCGTGATGGACTTAAAAGTGTTAAGTGAAAGCTATTAGTTATTTACATGAGAAACATAAATTCTCATATGAAAATTGATTGGTTTTCAACTGTTTAAGCACGTTCGCGGCAACCATGGCGTATACGCAATACTCATCATTGACAATTTGAAATGAACGTTACGTATAGTACGTGTCGTCCACTTCACACACGTGCAGTTTACTTTTTTACTGTTTTGTAAATATGTATATATATGTACGTGTTTATGTTTAACCTTACACATAAGATTTTGCATGCTCTTAGTTACTCTTTCTTATACCGAAAATGCTTTTGAATTTTACTAGAACACAAATTTCCATTAGCTTTAACGCGCCGCCACGCCACATTTGCATAAATATAAAAAACCAGAAAATCTTAAATTTTTTTGAATCGGTAGTTTTTGAAACAAACTATGCAGCAGTGAAATAAAATTTTTAATTGAATGAAATTTTATGACTCTTTCATGCCCCTTTGCTAACAAATTTAGTCTATATCTCCAATCTGTGATGATCCTTCTCGTTTAGAAGATATTTAATGCAAGCGGGTTAAGAAAGTCTAAGTAACGGGTGATTTTTTTGAGGTTAGGATTTTCATGCATTAGTATTTGACAGATCACGTGGGATTTCAGACATGATGTCAAAGAGAAAGATGCTCAGTATGCTTTGACATTTCATCATGAATAGACTTACTAACGAGCAACGCTTGCAAATCATTGAATTTTATTACCAAAATCAGTGTTCGGTTCGAAATGTGTTTCGCAAACCCAATTGCTGCGAACGGCGACGAATCGACATTTCACGGTCTTCAGCAACACTCTCAGAAACAGACGCAATATTCTCTTCTGTACGCACTGTACGCATTCGTGTGGTTGGTTTAATGTCCAATAAAGTAAACTGAGTGCGAAACTTGGTCACAATCGCATTAATTGTTTGCTCACTTGGTCGATTATGTAGACCATAAATCGGACGTAAAGCGAACCGAACACTGATTTTGGTAATAAAATTCAATGATTTGCAAGCGTTGCTCGTTAGTAAGTCTATTCATGATGAAATGTCAAAGCATACTGAGCATCTTTCTCTTTGACACCATGTCTGAAATCCTACGTGATCTGTCAAATACTAATGCATGAAAATCCTAACCTCAAAAAAATCACCCGTTACATATACCACTCCCCATCTTGTAGTCCTATTAGAGTCATCGGTTTATAAGGTCACGGAATCAGTATACTCATTCCAAATTGTTGCTAGAGTGAATATTTGTGTGGAAATAATTCGTATACCGTTTGAGCAGCTAAAGTTTGCATAAATGTTCTCTATAGCTCTGGGGCTTCCGAACCTCGCACCTCTGTACTTTAATCTTACTGCACTACCAGGATAAAAGTAAAGCTAATTGAGATTTCGTTTCTTCTACAGGATGTACGAAGTGTGTTTCATGTTACACTTGAAGTTTTCCTAGTACGCTACTCAAAATTATGCCGTCAGACCATCTTTCTGCCCAGAATGAAGCACAGCTGATTTCCCCCGTGAGAACCAAAGTACCATTGACAGTAATTTATTTATACCAATACCTTTCTAGCACCTTGATGCAGAGAAAAATAAGGCTTATATGTAAGTCTAAAGTTGAAGGGTCATCTTCTTTTTAATCTCAGTCAATGACGGAGACCGGCGAAAGTCCCTCACAACTTTGGCGTTAATTGTTACGATGTTTACAGCTCTAATTTTATGTTGGGCGTCAGTGAAAAAAAAACTGATTTATTTTGGAACGAATTTCCGTCATCCCTTGTCACAATGGCACAATGCCGAAACCGGTTTGTCTGCAAACCAAACATGACAAGGGATGAAGGAAATTCGTTCCAAAATAAATCATCTTACCACCCTGTCGGAAAAATCAACCAACACCAACACAAAAAAAAAAATCTTTAACATTTGTGTCGGTTCCAAAGTCAATGATAGCCTCCATAATAAATGAAATATCAGCCTGGATAACACTACAGTATTCGGTGGACCAAATATGCTGACCAGGATGCGGTTTTAGGCAACTCCTCCTCCTACTTTGCCATCGAGCTGCGAACTATTTGGAAACCTTCCGGTACTAGAAGGTGAAGTGTAATAGCTTTCCATCCACTATAAGATTCTTCTGAATAAAATAATGTCTCGATATACCTTTACAGTTTCCCCTAAAACCAAGATGCAGCAACAAATAAATCAATTTTTTCTCATAAACGTTTTAGTTGACATAGGCTTTTCTATGTGTACTTTATGCTGTGCAATAAGGATTTCACTAACATTTGTTTATCAAGGCCTTACGCTAGTAAAAGTCGTCATGAAATATCTCCCAATAGTCTTGTCGCAAAGAGATTCAAATAAACAAGTTATGGTTTTCTAGAAAGTGTGATTTTCGCCTCAGGCTACTCTTCATATTAAGGCTACATGCATACAAAATAAATGTTTGTATACTTGTACATACATTGTTGGTTTATATGTGTGAATCGTAGCAGCCATAAGTTTCTATTAAAACGTAATTTGATCACTTTGTAGCATCCAACCGCCCACAAGGAAAGTAATCAGACAGGTAAAATGCAGAAATTTTGAGACAGAAATGCATAATAAAATAAACGCAACATGGCTAGCTAAAAGGCAGTATTCCAAGCCAATTGGTTTTATTGCATATTTGAATTTTTAATGAGACTTGCGAAATGGGGATAATTAAATTTTCGAAGCATCATTTTAGCTTTTGAATATTTTTCGCTGTATAAATAAGATAATCTTAATAAAGATGAGTGTTTAGTTAGGCTTTATCTTAGTTTTTTTTTACGACTATCAATCATTACCACCTCGTTTCTCTTCTGTGCCAACTGACGCCATTGGGAAATGCCCATTGAAGCCAATTCCTCCTCCACCTGGTTCAGAACTTGAGCTGAGCTAGCCTGAAAAGGGACGGTACTGGTTCTTCATCTATCTCAACTCAATGCTTTCAACTGTCTTCTTTAACATGGCGATGTCCTACGAAGTGACAATTGTCGCCCTCTGCAGAACTTTTGAACTTGTTCTGAGCTGACTCTGGCTTAGATGGCTCTGAGACAGTTCATATAACAACAGTTCCTAGATAGTTCAAAAAGAGTTACCTCCGAACTAGAAATAATTTGTTATAGTACAGAGCCTTTTCTTTAAATAAGCACGCATACAATTTTGTAAATAAAAAATATATATGTGTTGGTGTTGGTTGATTTTTCCGACAGGGTGGTAAGATGATTTATTTTGGAACGAATTTCCGTCATCCCTTGTCAAGTTTGGTTTGCAGACAAACCGGTTTCGGCGTTGTGCCATCTTCAGTGTCATTTTTCGTTCTGTCTGGTTCGAGATTTGTCCCTAATTTATGTTCATTTATC
>NW_016168187.1:0-19799 GCF_001687245.7 Rhagoletis zephyria | reverse complement strand
AAGCAAATTCACTTGACAGTAAATGAAGTGAAACTCAGTGCTTGCTCACAATCAAAACAAATACTGTAGTGTCGCTGCTAGCTACAGTTACTGCAGTTACAGAATTTGTTACTTGCTGCAATAAGGATTTACATTTATTGGCTGGTATGTACCTCTAAAGAAAACGGTCATGTAACAAATTGCCATTATTTCGTGTGTGTGCCCAAGCAATTTTGACAACTGGTACTTCACCAGCCTGTTGCCTCGCTCTTTCCTCGAGAAATAATTGAACGGGCATATATGTATTTCTGTTGCAAGCAAAAAAAGTTTAGAAAACTGTAGTATTAAGCGTAGCAAATTTCTTAAGAACTGCGTACTGCCTCTAGAAAATTTTACACAAGAAAATTTCTAAGCCATTTTTTGTACGTCATTTTAAGTATATGGATTTTTTGCTTTTCTTGAGAGCTGCATACTGGTTTTAAGACAGCAAAGTAACGGGGCAGTACAGCGAGTGCAGTAAAACAATTGAGTGTGGGCGATTATACCATCACGGGTGGGACATTTGTACAGAAAAAATCTTCTTTCTTGTTTAAATTTAAGTATAAGGTACTCAACAATTCTACATTTTAATAAAGCTACAAGTAATGGACTATTATATGAGTTATTGCAAAATACGAAAAAACTCCAGCTTATTTTTTATATGGGAAAAATGTGAGTTATTGCTTCTGTCACGGGTGAGCCAAAAAAAGGAACCTTTTCACTTTTCTGTGGAAACTTCATGTCTTATAATAAAACAAAGAGCCATGAATACAACCAAAGCAAAAAGTGCAACAAAAATTATTGGTTTATTATACAAAAAACTCGAAATTCCTGTTACGGGTGGGACAACGTTTGTCCCGGGTAGGACACATACGAATTTTTATATGAAAAGGAGCTTTTAGTGTGGTCCATTATTTACTAAAAAATATAAGCGCAAAGTAGGGGTTCAATTCACTCACGTTTTATCTTAGGATAGTGCGTTTTATATACGTAAAAGAAAATGGCTAGCACTGTCAGCCAAAAAATTATTAAAGATCAACGTGATTTCCTAGGGTCTTGAAATTTTAACTTTTACCTACTTAAAATTAATGGGCTATAAAACGACATATCTAGAATTTTTCTAAAAATTCTGAACAAAAATTTGGAAACTTTTGGGTGTCAACGTTTGGTGAAGGTTTGTTGAATTTTTATAATTTTTGTATGAAGTAGTAAATGTGGATTTATGTGGGCCTGGTTATGTAATGTGCTGGACTTTTATAAAAAACTATAAACATTAAATAAACAAAAGAACGAACCAAAACTGGTCTAGATGTCACTTAAATTAATCAGCTGACCACAAGGGTATTTAAATAGGTAATGGGCGAGTACGCGCTTACTCTTCCTCCCCTGCGTCAATCTCAACAAGAAAATAAAGCTTATCAGCCCTATAAACCTACTTCTGACAACTGTCCCACCCGTAGCTGTCAAGGGTGGGACATGCTTCACTGTTGAATTATTCTTATCTAACTATGTGGAATCGAAAATGCAATTGTGGTAAACATTTGCAACGAATTTTTAACATTGGTAACAAACAAGAAACGCAACTTCAACTTCTGTAATTAAATATAACGACTTTAAGTTTTCTTTTTGTCACGGGTGCGGCAAGGCCAATACTGCTTATTAATAACTAATTATAGATAAAGCACTTGCACAATTTAATATATATATAACACAATTTTATTAAAAGCAGATGAATTCTGCTATATATTTTTCTTACCAAACACTTTATTTATAAATCGAAAATTATTTGACAGTACTTTCAACACAACCTACTTTAAACGAACTCAAAAAATTTACTTATAACTTGATTTCAAAGCGTAAAAAAGGTAATACAAATGCATTTAAAGCTTTAATTTGTTATTTTTTTGGTTAATTCAAGATTCTTACAAATGTCTTATCTACACATTTGTTAGTTTAAAAAGAATATAATTTTTGCACTGAGGTTCAGTTTCGCATGGAACCTCCCATACATTTTTATTTTCGGCATGGATATTGATGATATTATATGATATTTTTATGGCATGTACATTCTTAAATGTTTAATTTTGTAAAATAGATGTGAACTTTATTAAAAAACCAATGTAATTCTAAACATTTTTTACTAAATTTGTAATCTTGTTTTATTTCATCTTATAAACTTTTCTCTATTAAAGAATTCAAAGCTAAGAATATTTGTTACTAAGCTATATTTACAGACTAAATTAGGGTGGTGCTTAAATGTAGGAAGCAAATTGCTACATCAGATCTCAACCCCTACAATGATGCTACTTTAGTGGAAGATATCACATATAGAGGTTGGTCCCGATTGGAGACGGTTAGAGCGTGTCGCACAGGGGGCAAAGTGACCGTGATATTACCGATTGACGGGGTTAAACTGAAAAAAACCTTCATTTGATTTTTAAGGATCACTCTCAAGTACATAGATGTTTACTGCACTCGCTGCACTGCACACTCCAGCCAATGTAGTAGTCGACAACAGTCCGTAAGTGAAGTAGTGCTTGACGTTTTATTGAAGCAATGTTTTACTAAAGTAATGTTTTACTGAAACACTGAAGCAATGTTGTGATCCCAGCTTTGCAGTAGTCTGTTATGGCAGTATTTGAAAGCTCTGCAAAATTAACAAATGTTTTGAACGGCCTTTCCAAACCATTTATGCAGACCTCTAATACGTACATATTTACAGCCAATACATCGCTGTGTGTGGGGTAAATTTTCCAAATTCTCCATTCTCTTCTTACCTGAATCATACATATGTTTGTATCTTTGTTCTCTAGCTATTGGACTACGTTGGGTACATTTAATGTACATAGGCATGTACATACATTTGTTGGGAATTCGCTATGCCATTCTAAGCTTTTATCTTAATTTATTCAATGAGTTTTCGCGGTGTTTTAATGTATTTGAACTCCTTAGAACTCATATACCCTGTACTATGTATGTACTCGAGATACGCTGTTATATGTACTTAGTTAAGCTATCGAAACAGTGGAGCGTACATAATGTCTTAATTATATATTAATCTCTTTCTTTTAAGTTTAAAGACTAAGTAATATTTGGTTCAAAACCACAAGGCCTATCTTAACCTTTGTTATTTGGTGTTTGGCTAATAAAAATTGAAGGAGTGAATAATTACAGTACTTTTTTCTATTTATTGTGCGAGTTTAACCCATATTCTAAATGGCTTTCATTTGCCTTCTAGCAGCGCCGAAGTCGGTTTGGTCACTCATCGACTGCAGTATTGTACCTCATGCATTGGGTAATTTGCCACTACTCGGACAAAAGCGCTGCGTAAGCTACGGAATGTAATCTATAGTTCAATCGATTGAGGTCTGGGCTACCAGATTGCCAATCCGCCGTGGAAATAAAGTTCGGAACGAGATTTTAAATCGATTTTTTCTTATGAACTGGACCAGAGTTTTGTTGAATCCATCAACGAGTGGGTGAACTAAGAGTTTGGCCGAGATCCTCTTCAAATTTGAGGTGCGCGTCTTGATATTGTTACACAAATGAAAGTCGAAAAGATGCAATCACAACAAACGCCCAATTCATTCGCCACCCGACTCTCACGTGCGCTCTCAGAACGCACTCTTCAACAAACTGACATATACGTACATATATGCGAGCAGCGGAACCACAATTCCCACTTGAGAAAAAAGATCCCGCCTACAGGGCCACGATGCGACCGGGAGCATCACGACCTCCATATGTGACCCGCTATGTGGAGCTGAAGAGGGAAGAAAGACGTATTTTTCGTAACAAACAGAGCGCGGCCGATATGCGGATGTGCGATGAACTTGAAACGCTGGCTGACAAGCAAAAGCCTGAAATTTTTACCAGAAAGTTACGACTCCTGTGAGAACATGGCGATCTAGTGACCAATGTCCAGAACATCTTAAGGTTATGGAGCGAATACTTTTGCACTATAGTGAATGGAGCAGCACTGAAAGTAGTGGAGAAGACGTTGAAGGCGATTTTCCACCGCCTTACTTTGACGGGGTAAGAATAACAACAACGTGACTGAAAAACAACAATACTGCTAAAGGTGACGCTCTGCAAGCCGAGCTTTTCAGGTACCACGTCCGGGGAGGAGTTGAACTTCAACTCTTATGCAGAATATGGTTGGACGATCGAATGTCCGACGACTGAAATTTAAGTGTGCACTGTCTAATCAATAAGAAAGGCGATCCCGCCATACCTGCCAACAACCGCGGGATCAGCCTTCTAAGCATCAGATATAAGGTCTTATCGAACCAAATATTGAAAAATATCTGCGGGGATAGAATCGACATACACAATCTATTTGTCGATATCAAAGCCGCTTTCGACAGCACGAAAAGAAGTTGCTCATATGTTTCGTAGTTATCCCCGCGAAACTAATACTTCTGTGTAAAATGACGTTCAGCAATACCACCGGATCTGTCAGAATTGCGAAGGAAGCATGGAAAATGAAGACGTCCGCCCTTGCAGAGAAAGATTCTGCGGGAGATCTACGGGCATACGCACATGGACAATGGCGATTACCACAGACGATGGAATGATGAGCTGTACATATGAGCTTTACAACGATGTAGCCCTGGTTCAGAGGATTAAAATACAGCCGCTCCGCTGGCTCGGCGTGTTACACGAATGGACTTAACACCTTTTCTTTCCAAACAAGCGAACTGTGCACTTAGCAATTTTCCACATCATTGTAAAACAAGAGATAAAAACTAGAAAGGTATGTACTTTTTTCTTTAATGATGTACATACCTATTTATACATACCTATTAGCCGACGATATTTATGTTTGAAAATTTACGTATATAACTATGCCCATAGAACACCCATACAAAATTTAGATTCTGATCAGATTTTGATCAGGGACGTCAACCGGGTGAAAATTTGGTGGGCTCGGTTCCCCGTTTCGATCCGCTTTTGGACTTTTGCATTGGCCGCTCAGAACGTTTTTTCTTGTTTTTTGTTTTTGAACCGGAGTTGGGTTTAACCGTTCGGGAATTGAAAAACTGCGTATATTTGTGTTATTTATATTCAGTGACAAAAAAATATATATAATATATGTCATATGCTATGCGATGAAAAAAGTTATCAGATGGTATGTAAACATGGTGTTACTATATTTTACAAAAGAAAAACGTAATACTATGTCCCCACGAGCACTGCCAATTATGTAGTCCGCCCCTGAAATTACGTTGGTGAATTATCCCGTTGTGTTTTTCCTTTATTGCCTCCCTTTCTTTGTTTTGGTAATTGGATCTGAATTGAAATGAGGTAATTCGCTCTCAAAATCTTGTATGGTGAATTACGTAATTCGAAGGGTAATTGGGGCGCCAATTACGAATTAGAGAGCTAATTACGAATGGGACAGCGAATTACGTGTCGTGGGAACTTAGTATAAGGAAACTTTGTCTATTTAAAGTTGGTCGAAACGAAAATTAAACCTTTGTAAAAAGTGGCGGGGAATACCGTAATTCAAAGCAGAGGCTGGTTAGTACAGAGATGACAATCTTGATCTGATTCCAGACATTCAGAGTACAGTTGAGATATGGAGAATAGATTTAGTTTCCAGCGCTTTTGGATAGCGCGATACTCTGCGATGGATGATGACCAGGGGCTGGATTCTGTAACTGTGAGAAAATGCAGTGTAAACAGAGTGCAAAACTCAAAACCAAAAAGTCACCGAATAAAATGCTGTGAGTTTTTCGGAAAACTACTTTGTTTTTATTCAGTTTTTTTTTTCAAGGATTGTAAAATTACAATGTTGCTTGATATTCTCAAATAACAAAGATCTGCACTGGTCGTTTAAGAGCGTTGAATATAAGGAGGACGACGACCATTGATGTGATTGGACAGAATTTATAATTAGATATTTCCAGTGCTGTTAGTGCATCGATGTAGTCGCTACGGGTGAGCTTATTAAGTGTTGCAAATTGTTTGTTGTACAATAAAGTCAGTTGTACAGTACTTTGAGCGTATTTATTTAACAATCCAGTGAAATGTGTTTGAAGAATTTGGGAAATCGTGGCGAAATCAAGGATAATCGTAATAGTAGCGATCATTATTTATATACATATGTATGTATTAAAATAAGCATAATGGGGTGCAATTTTGGTCAGATGAACTGCGCCGTTAATCCGAATCAACGTTGCTCTCTATCAATGCTTACCTATTGTAACCTCCTTTACCACAAAAAAATAAACACACACACATGGAAGAGTAGCTTGCATTAAAGCTGAAAGANAAATATGCATAATAAGCAATTCCAAGCAAAAGCTTACAATTTTCAGTAGTGATGATGATGCTTCGTTGAAAGGATCCTTCGACGGCACCGAGGAATGAACAATGAAAACGGAGACACCAGAAGGACCGCTCTACACTTGAGTTTAAATAACTGGTGGGCGAAATGCAATTTGCGAAACCTTTTTTCATCTTTTTAACTATAAATCAAGCACCGCTATGGTTATGATCTTTATAATAAAAATCATAATTTAGCAGTTTATACTGGATTTATACTTTTCTCTAATGCGCATTACTGCCATCTGTTGGGGTGCAATTTTGGTCAGATGAACTGCGCCGTTAATCCGAATCAACGTTGCTCTCTATCAATGCTTACCTATTGTAACCTCCTTTACCACAAAAAAATAAACACACACACATGGAAGAGTAGCTTGCATTAAAGCTGAAAGAAAATGTAAATGATTAGGTGCAAAATTGGAGCAGTAGTGTAGAAATTTAATTTTTTTTTTTAATTTAAATTACGTACACTAACTGCTTGCATATACTTATGTAAATTGAAAATTTCTTACTGCATATAAATACTTAGTTAGGATTTACGCTATATAAATTCATAGAATAGTATTAATTATGACAAAATATTTTTGTAAGGGATAAAACTTAACCAATTAATCTAAAATAAAATAAAATAAAATAATTTGCAACAAAAAATAAAATATTTAAACGCAAATCACCTAAATATGAACGTTCCTAGTAAAATAAAAATAAAAATAATTAACGCCGAAGAAAGTTTTTGTGTGCATATTGATTTTACAGTACTGATCTGTTACTTAAACAAAGCGTTGCTGTCCACCCCCTTTTGTTTACGATTTTAGGTACCGTTAAAAATTGTAAATTATACTTATACTTATACTTTTCCATTGTTATCTTGTGTTTTTTTTACGAAATACAATCGATGTCAACTCAGTCTGCTGACTGGCAATAATTGCGTTGTTTTTTTTGTTATAAATGTACTCGCGTTGTACATAAGATAGACGTCATTGTCGTGCTAGCTGGCCACCACAATCATCATCACCGCAACGTCAATAATGTCGCACAGCCGCCGAATGTCGCTAGATCGCGCCGATACATACATTCAGGGTGATATCTTCTCTATTGAACGAACATTTAACTACAATTTAAACGTTGTACGAACAGTTATTTATTAACTTGAAGAGCTCTTTTTTTTTGTGTGCGGCATCGATTGCTTTTTTTTATTTTGCCTCGCTTTATTTGTTTTGTGCATTTTTTTTTCGTTACTTACTGTTTGTAGTTGATGTGCTCGTTTTTGCGTTGTTTTGACCCAACTTNAGTACCGATCTGTTACTTAAACAAAGCGTTGCTGTCCACCACCTTTTGTTTACGATTTTAGGTGCCGTTAAAAATTGTAAATTATACTTTTCCATTGTTATCTTGTTTTTTTTTTTACGAAATACAATCGATGTCAACTCAGTCTGCTGACTGGCAATAATTGCGTTGTTTTTTTTTTGTTATAAATGTACTCGCGTTGTACATAAGATAGACGTCATTGTCGTGCTAGCTGGCCACCACAATCATCATCACCGCAACGTCAATAATGTCGCACAGCCGCCGAAAGTCGCTAGATCGCGCCGATACATACATTCAGGGTGATATCTTCTCTATTGAACGAACATTTAACTACAATTTAAACGTTGTACGAGCAGTTATTTATTAACTTGAAGAGCTCTTTTTTTTTTGTGTGCGGCATCGATCGCTTTTTTTTATTTTGCCTCGCTTTATTTGTTTTGTGCATTTTTTTTCGTTACTTACTGTTTGTAGTTGATGGGCTCGTTTTTGCGTTGTTTTGACCCAACTTAATAGACGAGCATGAAATCTAGTCACGAACTTGATTATGAATAAACCGTGCACTAGATCCATGTTCGCCGACAAAATAGAGTCAGAGAAGAGNGTTACTTACTGTTTGTAGTTGATGTGCTCGTTTTTGCGTTGTTTTGACCCAACTTAATAGACGAGCATGAAATCTAGTCACGAACTTGATTATGAATAAACCGTGCACTAGATCCATGTTCGCCGACAAAATAGAGTCAGAGAAGAGATCACTAGGCGACTATTGGTTCGTATGTATATAATGCAATGTACATATGTACGTACGTAAATAGTTGCCAACTGACAGTTGCTGGCTGTCTGTGGTTGTTGTTGCTTTTACAAGCAGGCGATTGCAACAACAGCACTGCTGCCACCATCACCAACAACAGCTGAGGCATTTGAACGGTCATGGATCGCGAATTTTTTGCACTCCCATCTTAGGAGAAGGATCACTAGGAGCTTAAACGCGTGCAAGTGTGTGTATGTGTGTGCATTTCGAAAATAAAACAGTTTGAAATGTTGGCAGAGAAAAAGTTGTGTTGTAAATTGTTGGCAACAATGATGACAAGAAAATCTTTAAACCCTAGTGAGATGTTTAACGATTTTACCGATGCATTCATGCTGGTAGTAGCAAACTCTGCAAGCTGAAGGAAAGCGAGGAGAATCCTACAAAAGCAATTGGAACCTAATAGAGCGGAAGGAATGTAGACACTAACTACAAGAGCCTTTGTAAACACATTAAAGCGGTATACCGACGCTAGCGCCTGCGCCATCACCGCCACCGCAATAGCATGAAGGAGGATCATTTTCAGCCACTAAACAACTGACATTTCCATTAAAAATGAAGTTAGCCGCCGCTGTCACAACAGCCGCCATCGCCGATGTTAACTTGTAAAGCGATGCAGTAAAAAAAAACTAAAACAAAAAAAAACAAATATAAGAATACCGAGCGTGGAAAAAGTACTAGTAAGTAAGCGTCGTTCAAAAGACAGTGGAGACAACGAAATTTAAGAGCTTGTTAGAAATAACTAACCACTTACAGCGTCATTTGGTTCGACCAAAAATAGCGAAGTGGGGGGAGCTTCAAGGCAGCCGAGTGGCAGCTTAGTGAAGTGCTCCCGCCGCCGTTAGAGTTAGCCGTGCCAGCTAAATTCACTTTAATTACAACACTTAACATGGCTTTCATTTCTTCTTGCTCTCTGGCGACAAGAGGGCAATGTCAGTTGCGCCTCAAATGCGCCTGTAGCAGCAGCGTGCCTTCACAAGCACCAAAAGACAACAACCACCAGGCGGCCGAATGGATACAACATAACGAACGTATGTACATTAGCGTGGTCCAAAAATTCAAAAAGTAAATTTTTATGCTCTCACCCCCTAGGATAGTTCTATACCGCAAAAAATATACCCCTATTTTTTATTTTGCAATCAAAAAATATTTAGAGGTCGCTCAAAGCGCTTAAGTATGGGAATAAAACCACTTTTCGTAGAAATGGTATATCAATATTTTTCGATCGGAAAAACTCTGTTCCTCTTCACGAAATTCCCAATAATTTTACCTAATTATTTATTTAACCATTTTTTCATAGAAATTGTATTTTATGGGTCCGCCAAACCCCCAGAAAATGACACAAAATGCATTGGGGTAAAAAAAGTAAAAAATCTTTAGAATTAAAAAGTGGTTAAATAAACTATTGAGTATTGTTACTGGGATTCTCATGAAGCGAACCAGAGTTTTCCGATCGAAAATCCTTGATTTTCAAGAATTCCATACAATTTCTACGAAAAGTAGTTTTCCCCATAAAAAATACATCGAAAACTTTGAGCGCTTTGAGCGACCTTCAATTATTTTTTGATTTCCAAATAAAAAAATGGAGATATTTTTGTTTGCGATATAGAACAATCCTAGCGGGTGAGAGCATTAAAATTCCGACTTTACTTGTTTTGGACCACCCTAATGTACACACATAGATACGTCCGCTTGACTGACTGAGTGGGGGCCGGACGCTCGCTCGATCGCTCGCCTGGCCAGCTTAATATGCAGTGGTTACTGCTCCTCACTGCTGCAGTGCTTGCATCGAATGACGTTCAAAGCTGATGTGACCGCCAACTATCACAACTACAATATGAGCTCGCGAACATCATTTGCGCCATTTGACCATCGTTGGATGGCTCTTTGCTCGACACGCGGCGCCGCTACCCGCGCTGTCTTTCTTCTGACATGGTTTTTGTGGGATAACACGAAATTCCTGCCACTTTTTTACGTTTCATTTAGTGTTTAGTTAGTTTGTGATTACATTTTTATATGCTATATTTTTTCGCGGGAAATTGTAACGAAAATCGTTGGAGACAAAGCGTACAACTACAATTTGTTCGTGCAATGTGATACGCTGTGCCACATCTAGCGGCACATTCGTTGCTTCTTACAAATGTTTAGCAGTAAATTCATTTCAAATTTTATTACCACACCGCAATGTTGAGGCTTAAATGTTGGAGGAGCGTCCAGGTCAACCCACCATCACTGCCATAGCGAGTCACTGCGAGCAGCAGTCACAGCCACACAGGTAAAGCTGAGCTGAGCGCTTTTGTTGTTGTGTACGCGCTTGCTGTTAGCTGACACGCCAATGAACTCTGATCGCCGGCTGGTCAGGAAGAGCAAAGCGAATAAGTTTTATTGCACGATCACGATTTTGTGGCATTTGTTGTGATTTCACCCAAATGCATACACTCTATGTACATACATACATACATGTGCGCCACCTATGTAATAGCATCCACAACAGAGCGCCGCTGCTCATTCGCGCTTTGTTGGAAAATGTAATTTGTTGGCCAAATTAGTGATAATCGTGTTGCATGCTAGAAATACTATGTATCTATTTCTATTTTGTTCTCAATTTTTATTTTATTTTTAATGAACAGTAGGTGTAGCAATTGATGCCCAAAATTGGTTTAATTTGGTTGCCGCATTGCGGAAGAAATGCAACATAGTAGTAAGTTGCCTGTTGCTCAAAGGTAATGCGCCAGGAGTTGCCAAGAGTGGGCGCAGTATGATGAGCTTGACATGTGAACACGATTTGGGAGTGTTTACGCCAAGCACTATTGTATTATGATACTATTAATTAAGTGTGAAACGTTGAACTTTGAGTGGTAATAAGAGTGTGGTAGTTTTGATAGCAAATAAAAGTAGCAAATATCAAAACAAAAGACAATACATACACGCTGGTAAAAAAGGCTAATAAACTATACAACATGACTTGTCATGCATTATTGCTTCGCAATTAAAAATTGGTAATATAAACGCTTCCGTTGGTAGTTATGAGTAAAGCTTTTTAGATATGGTTTACAAGTCTTCAGTAAATATGTATGAAAGCTCCTTCGACATAAAACTGAGATCCCATATATTTTCATCTATAATACCCAAAGCTAGTACTTTATATGGCTGCGATAATTATGCGCAGCCAACTTTATTGTTTTTGGGTAGGTTCGATTAGGATAGAATGCAGCTCCTCCAAGACGAATCCTGTTTTAGGAGGTCCACAAAAATAGATATTTCTTTTACTCACAACGATTTCTCTGCTGCTGAAAGAAATGTATCTTAAGTCGTAAAGCCCAATTTCGAATATTTACAAAGTTATAATGCTAAAAGTATACTACATGGTAGGCCGAGCGAATCCTTTGAAACGCGAAAACATTCAGGCGAGTTATTCTACGTGCTTTTCATGTTCACCAGGAAAAACTACGAAAGAACCATNAATACCTCACTTTTAATTAGCTATGACAAAACCAACTTAAAGTGAAAGAATCGATATATTTTCTCACGAAACTATGGGCCAAATATAGTAAAACTGCGTATATAATTTTTCACTCTGACGCCAGGATTTTTTTCAATGGACTTTGAAATTTTTTAAGATATGATTAATTCAAAAAATCAGTGCAAGGTGGAATAACAATATGGGTACCAAATGAGAGAGAAAATTCTGTAGGATTTAAAAACAATAAAGTTTTTTGGTTTACAAGGACGAATCGGTATTGAAAATTCTACGATGGGTCCTCTATCAATAATTAAAAAAAAAAATTACAAATTTTCAAGGATATTTAAGCACAAAATTTGTAAAGGACATTTTCCATACCCATTCGTCCTTCTGCACCGAAAAATTTACGGTGTTATAATTCAATAGAATTTTTTCCTTTATATGGTACCCTTATTGTAATGTAGGATAGGATATTGCACCGAATTTTTTAAATGAGTTTTTTTTTTAATAATCATATTTTTTAAATTTTAATTTAGTAATTTTTTGCGTTTAAAATTTGCTGTCGCACGGTACTATATTTGTTTTGTTTTACTCAGACCGAAAACAAGGTAAAATATTCTTTTTTCCGGTTTTTTGGTACAACACCCAGTAGAAGCACATATGCAAATTAAAAACTCGTGTATTTTTTCTGTTTCAGAAACAAATTAGAATCCCCGTCTTTCACGACAATCAACAATTTGAACGGCAAAAATCAATTAGAGTTTTATAAACTTTAAACGTATCTACATACATAAAAAATATAAGATTTTAGGTTGATTCAGTTCTTTTTTTTCATATAGTCAGATTCCAGTAGCATTGCACGATTTTTTTTTTTTTGGTTTGGTCTAATATACATATGTACATATCTACATATGTCTTTGAGCATTGAAACCACAATTTCATTTTGAAAAAAATAAACCATGAAATCTATAGCATTCACGTCCATGAACGTGTTAAAGAATGATTCCCATCAAAAAGGGATAATCACTTTTGACCGGTTAAAGGGTTGTGTTACGGTCAACACTTAGGAATTACGCGTGCAACCAAGAAAACAGAGCATTGCTAATGACATACCAGGTGGACTCAGGATATGAGACCCATTTTTCGAGAGTATAAAGTCTTTTTTAGATTTGACTAATAATTGATGACCCTCATTCTAATCGTAACGGGTGATTTTTTAAGAGCTTGATACCTTTTTTTTTNATCTTTCTCTTTGACACCATGTCTGAAATCCCACGTGATCTGTCAAATACTAATGCATGAAAATCCTAACCTCAAAAAAATCACCCGTTAGTTAGAGGGATCTTGTAAATTGCCTCTGATCCATGTATAACCAACAGCTAGGAGGATCTTGTAATTTTGGATGACTTCGTTTCCAACCAATCCCAATGAGCTACATAGATTGTAGCCTATGTATGTACGTTGCTTCTTTCATTTTTGTTTTATTTTTTATTTTTTTTTGAAGGAATGTTTACACCTTTGGAGTGTAACTACATATTACATATGTACATAAGTTAGTATACAAACGGTGAAAAACTTCTCTTAAACACAAAGCGGTGATCTATGAAGCTGAAAACAGATGCTTCTACGTCTGCCTAAATATTATCTTACTCCTCACAGCTCTAAAGTTACACAAGGCTATTTTGCCTGATTTGAAAATATTTTATGAAATAAATTACTTTAATGTTCACACTATAAATCGACGTTAATTAATGTTAAGTAGTTTGTGAATTATTCATATTTACAAAATCGTTTTAGAAGTAATCAGCATTTAAGCGACATAAAATACGAATTAAGATCTTATACCTTTCATGAAAACTCTTAGGGCTGGTTTCTCCAACTCAACTTAACTTAGTTTAGCCACTTTTTGGACTTAAGTCAAAAGTTAGCCTACGTTTTACACAGCTTATTCATGACTAAGTCAAGAAAATTGGCTTAACTAAGTTAAGTTGAGATGGAGAAACCAGCCCTTAGTAATATTGGTCGTTTATGGGCTATAAAAGTACAGCCTGCGACAAAACGACAGCACCTTAACATTTTAAACAGTTTTGACTATTTCCCTTTTGTTGGTGTAATGTTCATTGATGCAAAAAAATCGCGTTGATTTTTAATCATTTTTTTTCTGACGTCTCATGCATTTTCTTCCATAAAACGTAATTTTTTATATGGGAAGGAGTTCATAACACCGGCACAAAAAAAAAAAAAAATCAAAAATCAATGCGATTTTTTAGAAACTTCAAACTGTCCCTTTATTAAAGCAGATTTTAATAAGCTCGATTTTTGTACAAAGTTCGAAATTTGGACTTATATGGTTTGTGTAATGAACCTTAAAAAAGCAAAAGAAAAGTAGCCAAAACTGGGAAAAATATTGATGGTCTATCTTTTGTCGCGGGCTGTATGTAAATCAAGCTGATATGAAGATGATAGGCTTAGAGAACGATCGAATATTACTTTTTGAAGGCGAAGACAAATCTAATCGAACTTCGGTTATTTTTAATAGAGTTTCTGTAGACTTTGCAGATAATTTTAATTAGTTGGTTTTCATGATAAGAAAAAACGGCTTATTCATAAAATTCATAAAAATAAAAATACTAAAAAACATTAATAATTAAATCAATCAAAGCAAGACCAAATTATAGGTAAAAGTTTCGCCATTTTTTGGTCGAAGACGAACCGAAGCTGAGTTGGACATGCCCATTTTTTCGGTCCTCAATCAATTCCCTGCTTTGGAAAATAAAAAGTGATTCCGCCAGGAATGTTAAAGAGAAAAAGAGACAACTTCTGTTACAATTTGCTATACAAAACCTTGGTGGTTGCCACAGAAGTTATTGAGCAAAAATTTAATAAGTTGCCATATTATTTTTAATAAATTCATAATAGATCTACTGCGATCGGAGCAAAGTCCGGACGCTGCTTTGGTATGAACTTAGAAGTGCACATTTAAACATACGCACTACATACAAATATTACAAAAAATAAAAAAATACATTTTTCAAACCTCTCATTGAAATTTTTAATACATATATGTATGTACATACATACATATGAATTTATTTGAGATGATTTGGTGGAAGTGCAAGATCTATCAGGTCTTTCCACTGATGTAAAGGTTATTGCTTTCTCCTCATAGCTTTTGAATAAGGTCTACTATTTAGATCTCCCTATAATCACATAATCATCTAAAACAAAAAGTACTTACAAGCTACAAACAGGCTGACCTATGAAAATAGTATTCAGATTTCATTTACTCGTAGACGAGGTCAGTTACGACCTTATTTGAGTGTAGCAATTTTTGTTGATATTTTTTTACATTCTATATAGAGATTATGTGAAAAGCTGCAATCAAGGTAATCAATGCAAGTTTGTATAATGCTGAGAAATATTGGCTAAAGTCTGATGGAAATGAACAAGTTTTGTCACAAAATGCTGATGCAATCATAAAATTTTTGAAAACATTCAATTGATATAAAAAAGTAATATACATAGATATTTTAATTGTAGAGTAAAGTCAATTCAACACTTGGGGTGATGCACGTTTAGCTTTACACGTACATATGTATGTACATTAGGGTGGTCCAAAACAAGTAAAGTCGGATTTTTAATGCTCTCAACCCCAAGACTTGTTCTATACCGAAGATATCATACCCCCGTTTTTTATTTTGAAATAAAAAAATATATTTAGAGGTAGCTAAATTTTTTTCAATCTGTTTCGCTTAAGCAGACCTCCAAATAATAATACCTAACTCTTTATTTTAACATTTCTTGACATTAACTTTTTTCTATATGTCCCCCAAAAACACCAAAAACTGCAATGGAGAGACCAATAAAAAGTCGTTAGTATTATAATATGGCAAAATAAACAATTTGGTTAGTTTCCTGAAGTCTTCTGAATAGAAACATAATTTTCCGATCGAAAGATATTGATTTTCAAGAATTTATACAATTATTCCGACGACATAGTTATAATTCACATTTGATCACATTCTGGAGTAAAATGTTCCATCATACAAAATGGAATGGCACATAAGCAGTTTTGTAGCCCATCAAATTGCAGTATAATACAGTGCAAGTTTCAAGTTGGTAAAAAATACCCTTGATTTATAGAATAAATCTTGAATTTTCTGAAGGCAATCTATTAAAGTCTGTACAAAAAAACTAGTTATGACTTGATAAAGAAGAGTAAAGAGAACCCTTCGGTATACACTATCCGTAACAGGCCTGGAGCAACGGGTTCCTGGGGCGAGTTGCATGAAAGCTATGAAAAACAGGATGTTTTTTCTATGTGGAACATGTTCGTAAATCCCACGAGTTTTGTCATAATATTTTACTTAATTACCAGATGATAAGACCGAAATATTTTTCATATGGCACGGTTCATGTCTGGTGCAAAGAAGGCGAAATACTGTGCTATAAATGCACTGTTTCTAACGTTAATGCTGAAGATAAAGGTATTAACGGTGGGGGATCTCTACTTGCCGCCCAAGGAACAAATCAGATAATCTTTTTTGAACGAATGAGGAATGCTGCTGTCGATAAAAAATATCTTAAATAGAACAAGGACAATGACTAATTGGCCCCGATTTTTAATTCACATCGATAAAATGTTGTAGAATATCTCTTTTATGAAAATATTTCCATCTTTGTGTAGTAAATCATATCTACTTGCGATTGAATTCATGGTATATTCACCTTGGAGGCTTATATTTTGCCAATACTGTGCGTACTGGAGATTCTACTGCACATATGTACATACTAATTACATACTAATATCTGGAGCGAGAAAAAATGAGTCAAAAGTGTCACAAACTAATAGTACAAACTTTATATGCACATACATAGTATGTATAAATCTGCGTTTGCGCAAACACACAAATACATGAATGACGACCGAAAGAGAAGAAAAAGCGAGCAAGCGTATAGCATATTAAAACGCTATTTATCACTTAGAAATTATAATGTTGCTTACATTTTTAATTTTTACCTACCGCAAGACTATCGATATTGCGCAGTCTGTTGTTTGGTTAGAATAGTTTAGTTGTCAAACTGGAGAATGAAATTAACTACATGCCATGTAAGTGGATAGTACTGTATGCACATTTATGCATATACATATGTATCGAGCCCTATCCGCCAAATTAACGTAAGTGACATTTTTTCAAAACTATCTTTTTGATGCTAAAATATTCCTAGAGAATCTAGATGCATTTCGGCATCAAAAAAAAAATAAACTTGAAAAAAACACTCGCTTACGTTATTTTGGCGGTTAGGGCTCGATATTTACCTCTTTTTGTCTAGCTAAGCGCATGCTATTTAATTCATATCTTTCACTAATCAAACAATAAATTTAGATTTTCCAATAACCTAACGCAATTAATAAAGTGAATGTAGTATGTATAAATGTACATATCCATGTTCATACCTAAAGCCGGAATATTTTGTAGTAAACAAAATACATATACTAAAAAATGTATGTTAAAAATGCAGCAGACAATTGCATCACAAGACTTTCGTGAGAAAATTTCAAAGCAATAAAGTAAAAGCTTGCCGATATAAATAACTTAGGCTATCTGCACACTGGAGGCCCCATGATGGTTGCGTTATAGGGAATTTACATGAGGCGATTTTTCAGGCCCTGAAATTTTGAGCCAAGCACATGCATTTCAATGCAGGTTTGCACACTTATCGTTATTGGCTAGTTATCGGCAAATAGTATAAAAATGCAGAAACGGATAAGTACCACACTGTCGTTTGCTAATCGTTATGCATGCACTGTTTGTTTTCATTTGATTGTGAAAAAATTAGTGAAAAAGTTAAGATTTGCATTAAAATTACATAAAAAAATGAGTATTTATTGCATTAAATCTGTGGAAATTATTAAAAAGTGGATACTTGCAATAAGATTCAATGAATGTGAGAGTTTTAACTATTAAACATGACGAAATTGTAAAAATTCTCTACGAAGAGCGATTTATGAAAAATTATGTCTAGAATTGCTGCAGCACAGTTCAAAATTTTAAAATTTAAGGTTTTTGTAAAAATTTCGCGAAAAAATCTGCAAAAAAAATAACAGAAAACACCTGCTCTAAGTGAATGTTTAGACGCCAAATGAATTGAAATATCACGACCGAGTGTGCAAAAGTGTAGTCGTAATGTAATCGTTGCATCATGATAGTGACGATGAAGCAATTATAATTGGACGACCAATGTGCAGAAAGCCTTAGATTTTATAATAAAATATTTACAATATAACGCTTTAATATGTAGCTAGCAACTTGACACACTACGTAGCTTGTAAATGTGTATGAATTATTCACTTATTTTTATATGCAACTATGTATGTATATATATGTACATAAGTATCTATGGACTTTTGACAAAACAATTTCTTTGCTTTCTGTAGGTTGGAATTTAGAGTTAATTTTAAGGAGCTTTCAAACAAAAATTTAAAATTTTTATTTAACCTTCATTAAGATAGCATCTTAAACTACTCCTATAACGATTAAAAATAAAAATATCTTATGAGAACTCAGTTGATTTTTGCTTTGAAGAGAAAATGACCTCACTCGAGAGAAGTTGTTATGTCAAATGTCCTCAGATATGTACGTACTGTATGCTTACAATATCGTATACGGGTATATCACAATGCGTCTACTTGCTCGTTGATTGTTCTGCCTTTCGTATTATAAACTTTTTTTTTTAATTTCAAGTAGAGATTGCTTCATTCGCAAAATAAGCAAACAACTTTAAATCAGTTGCTAAAAAAGAAAAGAAAACAAAAAATAAAAATAAAAGGAAATAAATTACAATGCAAGCAAACCATAACTCGATAAAATATAAGCAGACATACAAATACATATATTCGTAAATAAAAGTGTAACAAGGCAACGACGTCGATCCATAAAAAGTAGATTCGTAAAATACAAAAAGCCTTCAGGCTACTCACGCATTTCAATTAAAAATATTTATTTGCTTTAAATAATTTAAAAAAAAAAAACATAACGACAACGATTGGCTAGTTAGCAACAAAATATACTTTTTCCATTTAAATCCGCCTTCTCAGCGGTTTTTTATTAACCCATATTGATGGATAAAATGTAACCGAATGTTTGTATATGCATTAGGGTGGTAAAAAAGGTAAAATCGGAATTTTAACGCACTGCTCTATATCGAAAAAATATACCCCTATTTATTTTTTTTTTTTGGAATCCAAAAATATTTAGAGGTCGCTCAAAGCGCCCAAAAATTTACATGTATTTTATATGTGAACAAACTTTTCGTAGAAATGGTACAGAATTCTTGAAAATCAATATTTTTCGATCGGAAAACTCTGGTTCTCTTCAGGAGACTTCCAATAATAATACCCAATTGTTATTAAAAAAAATCGGACTTTACTTTTTCACATGTATTTTTCGATCACCCTAACATGAATACATACATACAATATTTACTTCACCTACTAGATGTTGGAGTGTTTGCTGAACAATAATAAACCATTCATTGCTATTGACATATATATGTATATACAGTTGTCTACGAAATAATAGGGGTGCAACGTTTTGACCACTTTTGACTATTTTTCTCTTGCTTTATAAAGTTTATTAAATTTTTTACAAAATCTATCCCGTTGATTTTTGAGGACTACAAGAGTCATGAAAAAGCCTTAAAAGTGTCTGGAATTAGTCATTTGTAGTATATGAGCCCAATAAGAGCCATGGAAGCATCTAAAGAAGAACCCAAAATGAACAGTATTAGAGGTCAATAATAGACCAATATGGCTCATATTGAGTTCATCTGATTTATATGTCGGACTCCTAAATGTTCTCATTATGGGGGTAA
>NW_016168186.1:0-19802 GCF_001687245.7 Rhagoletis zephyria | reverse complement strand
CGTAAAGTGTGCTTCCTATTTTCTATTTTAACGCTACGTGTAGGTATGCGTGAGGCAGTCAATGTGCGAATACCATTTGTCATTTCTAATACTTTTTGTTGGTAGAATTTGCAGCCTTGCGGAAAATTGAAATGGCCAGCAATGCTTTGGAACTTTGAATGGAATGACTAATGGAAAAGCCGAAGTAAAGGCAAAGCAAGACTCGGAAATAGATCTTGACTAACAGTAAGGAAAAAACTCGCACCCGGACCAAAAACGAGGCCAAGATAGGGCAAGGATAAATTCAAGACCAGCGCAAAAACCAAAACCGAGGCGAGACCAGGACGAGACCAAAGTCAAGTCAAAAAAAAGGACAAGGATCTACACCGATAGCATTACTAAGAGCAAGATAAATATTAAGAGCAGGACCAAGACAAAAGCCAAAGCCAAGAAACAAATCACAAACTAGGCAGCTAAGTGCACGATGATTCTAAGGCACTGAAAAGAAGTTATGGCTATATCTTTTACCTGATTTGAAGCTAAATAAGTATACGAATTTCTATATTGCTTTACATCAAAAAAGTTTAGATGAAATTTCTTCAGTTTTATGTACATATATATCTTGAGCGCTAGTCACCTAAAACTTTCGCTCCAGCTTGGTAAATCTTTTTACTCTCCCAGCAAGTGAAAAAGAATAAACTGCCTCAGCGTCGCAAAATTTATTGTGATATTCAAATTTTAAACGCTTGCTCTTTTATATACTTCCTCCATCGATTCTTGTACATCACTTCCTTGCACTCTTCTTCCATCTCTCTCCCACCCACTGCTGTAAGAGATATTATCTCTGTGGTGTGACACATAAAAATCAACATTTCGCTTTTATCTGGAAATTTTCACAAATGTGCGTCGTCATTTGCACCACACTCAAGAAGCGCACATAGCCATTGTCACACACACACACACACACACACACACGCTCACATATACAAGAAGTAGGACACTCCTTTGGCTTAAAGCGTTTTGCAGCTTATAGAATTTAATTGCCCATAAAATTTGAGTAGCACAACATCCGGCGGGCGTGTGCAGTAAGGCGTTGGAGTTCACCGATTTACCAATGGAGTGGCAAGCAAGTTATAAGCGAGTGGCAAGAGGTTACCAGAATCGGGAAGTGACTGCTACGAAACCTCGTAAATTTGTGCCAAAAGCATTTGTAGTTTCGCAATGTTGACACAAACCGCATTTTTCGTGGTAAATGCTTGCATGTATATGTACATACATATGTATGTATGCACATAGAAGTTTGGCGCGAATGTAGGAAGCGCTCGGTGCATCGGAAATGTCGCATTGAATTTAACGCTTTTTATCTACTTAAGGAGTTGTTAAAGTGATTTCGAATTTTAAGTGAAAATTAAAAACGAATTTGTAGTATGTAACTGTATGCTAAAGAGCAGATGAAAATGTTTAAGGAGAAAACAATTCCAATATTTCTAGGAACTCACATCATTATTTCTGGAATTCTCACTTTACTTATCTTATTTCTAATTTACATTTCTTTGGTTTGGCATATTTTTCCTATCTCTCTCTCTAAAAAATTTTGAGTTTCCAAATCTTAGTGTTAAAATTCACTAAAGCTGCGCCAAAAAATTTAAATAAAAACCAATAGCTGGTACGAGGAAATTCAAAACGAAAATATTCAACGGGAAAGGAGACAAAAAATTCATTGACAAAGGCAAATGTTCAGATGAACGAACAAATTTCGATTTAGTCAAGCATATTTGTACGCTTTACTTTGCATAAATTTAGGCGCTTTTGCTGAGGCAAACGCATGGCGGAGGAGCAACGTTGCTGACAGACCCAATATTTGAGTAGGGTTGTACAGCCTGTCAAATGTATGTCTATGTAGCAAAGTCGTCAGTGGTGAGTAGCCAACCAACTAGCGCTATTCGTAGCCAACAGTCAGCATATGTTAACGCATCGTTGACAGACAATAATGACGTTAAAAGGCACAACATTTTTATTTTCAGCCAGCTACAGCTAGCTCTTTTGAATCGCTTTGGCGTGCGTGCGTATGTATATAAACGTTCTTATATGTGAACACATGCTTGTACGTAAGTATATATATGTATGGATGGTCGTATGTTCTTTTGCATGTAATTTGTTTGCTTGTATGGGAGCATATTTGAATATATCCTCGGCTTGCTTGCTGCGTCATTGCTGGTTCGCTGGCTTTATTTGCATTTCTAGGTCACTCTTTAGTACCGCTACTGACGTTAACATCTCTGTTCTTGTTTTTTTCTTTATTTTAATTTAAATTCGTTTTCGCTTTCAAATATAGCGTTTGCTTGCTAAACGAACGTAACAGCTCAAAAAATCTAAATATGCGCAAACTGGCTTTAAAGTTTTTACTTAAAATTTCTGCATTGCAAAATTAATACCAATTTACAAATATAACAAGAATAATTTTGTATATTCAAAGGATAAATCTGTCATTGGAATTCACCCTGGTTACTTGCTTTGATAAGAGAGTAACTGCTTATTGCTACCAGAAGAAGGACTAACAAAATTGTGTCGATCTTTTGATTTTCACATTGTTCTACCAAACGAGGGATGGAAACTTTGCGAAACTAAAACTGAAAAGATTACCACTTTTAAGTTGAAAGAGATTCGCAATAGCGACACCTTAAATATTTCAAAATATGAAGGTAATTTTTTTAAATGAATGCTGTTCAAGAAATATTAAAAGAATTGGTGTCTGGGCTCTGGAGACATCCAGCGTGTATCGCAGTGCTCGTCCATTAGGACATGCAGTGTTAAAAGTTAGTATAAAATTCATTAGGCTCGGATATTTGTGGAGTTATCCATTGCTCGTAAGGGAAAGATCTAAGGTAAATTTTTGGAGGATCCCTTTTATTGCTGAGGTATAAGGTGTTGAAAGTAAATACTTAGCCAGACCTTCTGGGATTGTGGGCAACGTGGGTTTTGCTTACCTGCAGCCCCTCGATGACTCAACAAATGCTGAGCGAAATATTAAACCAGTTTCTGATGATGGTCTCAATGGTCGAAGGTTGGAGTAAAGAACTTGGTTGCGTAAGTGTGGCCTCTCTTTAGTAAAATATTGAGATTTCTGATTACAAAGTACTTTCGAGTGATCTCATATTCAGAATAAAACATGTTTTCTTATTTGATTTCTGAAATAATTTAGCCGATAGTTTAATTTCGAAATTATTCCGTCAAGTGGTCCATGGCCAAGAGGATTGCAGTTAACTTGGCTTGAAATACCGAGGCATAATCCCCAAGACCTTTTTACCCATTACTCCAGATTCTAATCGCTCGTCAGTTTTTGAGCCATCAGTAAGCACTCAACAGTGTGTAAGTTTAGCAGTTTGTACATATCAGTTCATATAGCGCAGCCCGAGGTGTTATATCGAAAGCCCTTTGAAGTTTGGCAAGTAAATTTATCCCGGCGTTGATTAAAGGTATTGTCCACTACATCACAAATGCAAAGCTGATTATGGTCATTATTAGAGAGGTGTAAATCAAAGCGAAAGTTTTACATAATTAAAACGCTGTTAAGGCTTGGAAAGTTTTTGGTTAGATGTTAGGCTTCCGCAAATGTTTACTATCCAGGATTATAAAATACATGCTTCTGAATAGTGACTCCATTAGGAATAAACAGGGTTTCCTAGTTTTTTAGTTTATCTCTAAAACTCTTAAAACTATGTACGTTGAATGTATGTATATCTGCACATAAGTAGACTAAACATAGAACGTTTTTTAGCTCCCGTTTTTTAATTTTTTTTTTTGGTGCCTTCTTACAAAAATTAACTCCCACTATGTGCGTCAGCAATCTTGAGAATCCAGAACTGTCGCAACTTGACCTTTTTGCTCTGCGCTTCGCTCTTTAAATCTTCACGCTCTGTACACTCACTTTAACACGCACTAGTCGCTTTCGTTTCTTTTTGCCAGTTGCTTATTCGTTCTGGGCCAACACACTCGATTTCTTTTTCCACCGCTGCCACTCCGACTGACTAAAAAGCCTCTTTCTTTAACAGCTACCTATTTCTCGAACTGAGTAAATTAAGTGATGCTCAAATGATTGCATGCATACATTGTTGTGCATACATATGTATGTGTGAAAGGAATTTTAACTTTTTCGCATGACTGGAACAATAAAAATGAAATCGAAAAATAAAATATGAAAAAAGAAAAAAATAATTTTAGGTAGAAGTATTTACGTCTACAAACACGTATGTATATACATATATTTGTGTTTACGAAAAAAAGTGCGGCCAAAATCGTTTGTTATGCTGCTGGCATATTTTTTGTGCATTTCGGTTTAAGTGGATTTGTTGAAGTGGGATCTAGCAGAGGAGGATAATTGAATGTTAAGCTTGACAGCTAAAGTGTGAATTTTTGCTGTGACAGACGTGCGTAGAATTTTCATGTATTGAGAAGTGGAAGTACTCTAATATTTTTATTCGATTATTTTCTTGTGTGGATTTTCTACCTTTTATCATTCTCAGAGTCTTAAAAATGCTATTATTGAGCGCTTTTTAGTAACTAAATTATATTGCGTATACGCCATGTATAACCCATAAGGTAGGAGGAGAGAAGTATAGGTTAACTTTTTTTTAATTTCAGCGAATCACATTCCAAATTCACTGCTATATAGAGGGAAGGCGCTCTTTAAAATATACATTTTCACGATTTTATTGATATTTCCACTTAAATTCAAACTTTTAATTAATTTTAATTCAATTTTATTTTTTGCTACTCCACTGATCCTACATACATGAATTTTTAATTTATTTGCGGTTTATTCACTTTGCATTGAGGTCAATAGTATTCTATTTACTTTTCCGCTTTTTTTTTTGAGTGTTAAAAATAATTTAAAAAAAATGCTCTACACTATTTCTCTAGCTTGGCATTAGCGCTCGTCCTACCAGTAGCTTACTCAAATTGCGGTTGGTCTAATAAAAGCCTGCGGGAATCTGGAAAAAAACTGTATAATTTCGCAATTTCATTGTACATACAACAACATTTTTTCCATTGCGCATTAAAAATTTGTTTTATGAACTTCCTTTTTGTGTATTATTCCTCTTTTTCTCATTTTCATTCAACTCCGTCCGATTTGTATGGCTGTTCGTTATGTTGGCTTTGTTTGTCTTTTATTAGCTGCCGTTAGTAGCTGCATCCTGCTGTGTACATACATACATATTCTATGACATTTTGGCCAGTTGGCAACTAATTTGCATAAGGGTCAATATTTAAATAGGCAAATTGGCTGACTTCAGCACCAGCACTACTTAAATGTACTGGCGCCATTGCCCTGCCGCCCTGCCGCTCTGTCAAATGTACCCAGTTTACGGGCTCTCTAATACATTTTGACTTTTTTGTCCGTTCGCTACGCAGTTGGCACAGCAATGAGTTGACAAATTGATTTGCAAATATTTAAGCGAGGTTTATTTGTATTAAAATATATTTGCAATTCCTATGTATTCACGCAAATGAATGAGTTATTAAATTTTTTATGTTCAAAGGCGCGCATAGGACTTTAATTTCTACACAAATACATTTAAATTAGGGGTTTGTGTTTCGAATACGAACTAAAATGTTGTGGTTTATTATACATAATATATTAGGGATCATTATGTAAGCCAAATTATATGAAAATTTAATATTAAAGAGTTATGTATTATAATAATAATAACAATATTTTGGCACTGATATTGTTTTTAATAATAATTTGGCCGAGCTTCTCCTCCAATTTGTGGTGTGCGTCTTGATGTTGTTACATATCGTCAGCAGAGTGGAAGATCGACCTATCTCGGAAGCCAGTTCGAAAACGCCCTATCTCAGAAAGTTGTCCAAGAACGCACTACTTCAAAATTTGAGTCAATAACGCCCTATCTCAGCAGATTTGCAATATATTTTCAGCTGTTATAGAATATTTTTCAATAAAATTCTGAAGTAGGGTGTTCTTGAACACGAACGATGTACAAATGAATTGACCTATAGTTTTACTCCACCTCCAAACGACAAATGTTTAGTTTAGTAAGTAAATTTTTGTACGCTGAAACTTATCGGCCTTATATGAATAGCCAACAGTTAGCTGTCAGAGTTACCTGGCGAGATACTAGACAAAGAGATGATGCTTTATCCGTCGAACTTGAATTCTGTTTAATAAATTTTTGTGGACCCTTACTTTGAAGAATCGGCACAAAAATGTTAAATAGGAAATTTTATACACAATTTTTTAAACGAGTTGGAATAAATGCCAGTATAATTATGTGCGTCTAAATGATAAAATATTGTTAATTCGGATTATTCTATTTAGAGGCTTATAGTAAAGTTAAGCAACCAATTTTATTTGAATTTGTCTGGCTACTTCTATTAAACATGCGTTGAGTATTTTAAAAAAAAAATTCATTAAAAATATCAGTTGAGGGGTAAAGCGAAGAATTTGCCTGGGAGTCACTATCCAAGCTTATAAGCCGACCTGAAACTTTTTAACTTACTTGTAGACAATACAAAGTCTCTTTGTAAATGCCATAAATGTCTAGATCAGGAGTGCCATGACACCGGTATATTGAGAGTGATTCAAACACCAACGAATTAGTAAGCAGAGCCATGACTACGTACAAGCTTTTAGGAAAGGTTAGATACTTAGGCCCACGATAAAATGTTAACTCGATTTTCGGAATCACCGAGCAATTCTACATAGGAATTGGATAGTGCCATGCACAGAACATTTTTGCTGTAAACCGGCTCTACCTAATGGTGTAAAATAGGGCTGAAACTATGTGTCTATTCGGATGTCCTGTCTGGATATCCGGTTGATAACCGTTCCTTTTTTATCCGTATATTTGATTAATATTCGCTAATTTTTTTACCGGATATCCGGTTTATATTCGTTTATTTCATTATCCGGTTAATATTTCTTATTTCTATATCCGGAAATACGAACAATGTCATTTTGCTATTCGGATATCAGTTAGTTTTGCTATTAGGATACTCCACGAATATCCATGCATTTTTCTATTCAGGTATCCGGTTAATATACGGATATTTGGATTTTTTCAATTAGATATTCGAATATCCGTATTATTGGAATACTGAAATTATCGGGAAGGAACTCCCAGTCCCAGATAACAAGCCATAAGAGTTGGATGCATCGGCCCTGTTATTACAAGAAGATGGAATAATAAAAACAGGCAGAAGAAGATAACGCAAATTTGCAAATCATTGTTTTTAATCTTTTCAGGGATCTCATAGGGCCAATAAAATGATTTTTGTGACGTGAGTAGACTGCGTATTGCAAATGCAAACCAATTTAGGCCTTCAGTGAGCCACGTATGTAGAGAAACCTACTCTCCAGTATTTCGAACCTAAATTCAACTATATTTTATTTAGACGAGCTGCACAAAAGGCGTCTCAAAAACTTGTTTAAATTCCTAAGCTTAAGGAGTTCAGTTGATGTCATTATATCATAGGTCATTTACGCCTGGCTCTAGCGACATACGATGGAAAGTAGGTTAAGGCTAGCTTAAATTTATATAATGTTCCTTGATTTCAATTTTCGCGCTGAGCTCACTCAACAGTTCAAACAAAAATCACTTGCCAAACAAATACTTTTAAACAGAAGCAACAACATTAGCAAATGGCAAAAATTCACATAATTTCAGCAAAGTGAATGCGTTTACACAACTCTCGCTCTATTTATCATTCATTGCTATGCAAATCACTACTAAGTCTAATACTATTATTATTATGTTGCTGCTATGTATTATTGGCATTCGTGGTGGTAGGTAAAACAGCACAGACCGACCGACCGACCGCACAGCCGTCTATTCTTATTGGCGTTGTTGTAGCTGACGCTTTTGTCATTGTGAATGAAGCTTCTTTTATGGCTGTTGAAGTTCTTAAAGACTTTTGTTATAGTTGTTTTTTGGCGCTTTAGCTGATTTTGTTCGGTGTTCGGTTTTGTTGTTGTGGCTACTCTTACTGTCATTGTGGCTTTATTTGCTATTTTACTCTTTTATTGCCATTTTTCTTTGCTTTTGCCGTTCATCTTCTCTTTGCTCTTAGCGCTTTCCCTTGCTTTACATGGTGAACATTTGTCCTGCTGTCGCTTCAGAAATCCTGTTACTCACAGCATAATGCTCGACTTCACTCCCACTCTTTGGTATATTTACAGCCGTGCTGTGACACAATTTGCTGCTGCTTTGCATTTTAAGCTTTTTTTTGTTGTATTTGTATTTACATTTATAAGTTCAGTGTAGATGTTGGTGTGCTTGTGCATGTGGTTTTTAAGTGATTTTCTTCTCTTTCTCTTGTCTTGCTTTGAAGTCGCCAATTTTCTGAAGAAGCATGGCAAAAGCGCTGGCTGCTAAATCTCTGTTTTCTTGTAGATGGCGATTTCAAGTAGCGCTGTTTAGTGAATTTAAAATGTGCGTTGCCGGAGCCATGCGTATTTTTTTATTTCGGGTAATATTTGTTTTCAGCACTGTGGCGAATCGTTGCCTACTTCTCTTCCATTTTTGAAATGCCATGTATTCTTCGCTTCATACTTTGGTCTGGGCTGCTTTTAGTTCCTTTCAAGCTACGTTTTGTCCTCTATTTGTTTGCTTATCGTTGTATTCGTGTTCATTAGCATGCATAAAAGTACTTTGTCCGTGTGACACCTAAACTTATTCCATCCAAATTCGACGAGAGAATGACCACACATTTAGTGTGTCTACAACTGCCCAATGCGTGTGGCAGGCTCTGAACTTTGCGTTTGTTGTTTTTTTTTATTTTTCATCTTTATTGCTCATTATACTTTTATTGCTTTATTTACTTTTTTCATTTCTGCATATTCTGCTAGCAAGCTAATTGCTGTGGCTTTATTAACTAATTCCACTTCCGAAATATGACCGTTCACTCACCGCTCATATTTTGACCTCACGAAATACTTAAAATTTCTGGCAATAACTTTACTTAATTGCATTTGTCATTGAGTACCGCTCGTGTTTCTGTTTCGCTCCCATCAAGTGACGAGTTAATGCGCCACAAAATGCCACGTGCAACTAACTGTCAGCACACTAACACACACACGAGCAATAAATATGCATGCAAATACAAATACTCAGGCAGGCACACAACAACATCTCGCTAGTCGGTTGGGAGTGTCAGTTGGCTAGGCACTCACTGAGGTTCCCTCATGTTGAGGACGTGANTTTGTCGTTGCAAAATTGCCTACTCTTCACAATTTGTTTACTGTAACGTATGAACCCAGTTGTTGGTCATGGCATGGACTGGTGCCGCGGTCACGGATAATAGCCGTACACTCTTTTCCACATGGACTTGCACAACAAATACTCGTACAAAAACACCAAAAAAAAACAGCATGTTGAGCAAAAGTGTTTGTAAGTGGCATTTATGTCGAAAGTGACAGTGATGCCAATTTGTGCGTGTGTGTCCAATTGCCACTGGCCACAGGCTGTTTTGCCCAGTGAATTATGCCACAGAAATTAGCTGCCTGCAGCCAGTCCAATTAGTGAACAAATTTATTGTTCCCAACGAGTCAAAAGATATGGAGAAAGAAATAAATAAGCGTAAAAGTTAGAGACATTTTCCTAGCAGTTTTCGCTTAATCTTTTGTAGGTAACGCCTATTAGCTTGATATTAGGTAAATATTGCTACCAAGAAAAAGTTTATAATTAATTACATATTTATATGTATCTTGCATATTTGCTAATTTTAATTTTGAATTTTTGCTTTCTACTTTTTCAGATCATGTCAAAGATTTCAGCTGTGGGCCGCTACATTACAAAACATTTTACTTCGATGAAAACAGTAATGCGCTATATGTGGGAGCCATGTAAGTACTAAGTTCATTTGCTTAGATTTTTATGTAAATTATGTATTTATTATAAGAGAGAGAGGGTTATGCTTCAATTTAATGGGCGACAAAACTGCATACTCAAAATCTTTCTTCCTTTCTTAAAATAAGTATAAAATAACCAAAATTTGAGAGATTTTTCGAAACTTTAAGGCTTTTAGGGTGATCGTAAATAATACATGATCCCGTTTAACACGGGTCATACGATAAAAGTTGCGTTCGGAAACTTTTCTGGATAAAAGATGTAAAACTGCCAAAATGGAAAATTGCTCTCAGAGAAAGAGAGAAAAGTCAAAGTAAGGGAATGCTTTCCGGATAAAAACTGGCAAAACTTTCAGATACACTAGACGCCATTTTTTTATTTACATGGCTGCTTTTGTCATTGAACATTGAACAGATTTTAGCAAAAAAAATTTGTTCGGGTAAAATTTTGCAACTTCTGACAAAGGTTCTCTTTTGCTTTCCGATTTTTCCCCTACTTTGCCAGAGGACCGAGTGCGTGAACGTTTTCTGGTAACTTCTCGCAACAAATCGGAGAAGGTTAGATGTCAGTTCGTCGAAATATATTTTTTTGTTTCTAGTTATCGTATATGAATGAATCTGTCAGTCTTTACTTTAATTGTTCCTAACAAAATTGTAGATATTTATAGTTCTGGTAATCTCTTTTTTGAAGTTTTGTCTTACAAAGAGTTAAATGGAATACCTCGTTCGAGTTGTCTTTAACTGCCCTCCACTCGCCGTGTCACAGAAATAAAACTGTACACATATGTTTTTCGAATTTCACTGCCATCACTTCAACTACAGCTATATTATGGCTCCTAGAAACCGCAGGATATTCGATTGGTTGTTTTTCAAAGTTTTATTTTGTAAGCTTCAAACTGCTCCTGGTCATTGGTCATTAATAGTTTAAATAACAGCTTCCTTCAAGCACTCTTAACTTAAGCCTTTCTATGAAAAAAAATTAGATAAATAAATCAGAATCCCAAATTTTTCGGCAAACGACTCTAACTTTTACTAAATTTCCAAATTTAAAACAAAACTTTAAACTATTCATACACGCACATGTTCGCAAAGAAAAAATACCGCATGCTCATTAAAAAGTCTACAAACTTATTTTCAAAGTCTCATAAAATGAAATATTCATCAATTATACTTACCTAAGAAATGGTTGGAATTACTACTCAGCCTCCCAGCTGATTTTCCAAGGTTAACGCCCACAGAATCCCAATGGGCCATATCAGTTCCTAATTAACTATGCCGACAGCGTTGCCAACTATGTTTCAAACTTAACTGACATAAATTGGTGGCCCCTCCCATTGCCTTACGAATTTGAAATTCGGCCATTGTACTTACTCCACCCCCCCTCTAGCTGTTCAGCGATTCACATCCTACTATCGGCACTCATCGCTTGACTCTTATGTTGAATTATGAAATATGCGTCCGCTTTGTGCAAAATGTGCGCAACCTCAAACATTTTTGAACAGTTTCAAATTTCACAATAACAACAATAGCATACAGGCATGCAAACGCATGTCCACTTGCGGGTAGAAGTATGGAGAAGAAAGTGTAATTAATTGCAGCCTAACAAGCGTCAAATGGAGGCAGCTTCCAGACTATAAAGTAAATCATGCCCCATAAGCAACAACACTAAGTGCTCCACTAACAACTTATAAAGGCTATAAAATAGTGGTGGCAACAACAACAACACTATTAACTGTTTCAAGTCATAAACGGGTTGATAATGGCTGGAAAAATGATGGTAATTTCGCCAAATCAGAGTATACTCGTACACTGCGAAGTGAATGCTCTTGTAAACTGTTTAGCAGAGCCTTTAGGGCGTTTTGCATGTTGCTGTGTGCGAGGTGTACTCTTTTAAATAGTCGCTGTTTAGGATATATCTAGGCATATGTATCCGTTGTTATGGGTGCTTAGTCACAGTGACCCGTCTATGGAGCAGACGTGTTAGCGAGAAACTTTGTTGGTTGNTTGTTATGGGTGCTTAGTCACAGTGACCCGTCTATGGAGCAGACGTGTTAGCGAGAAACTTTGTTGGTTGTCAACTGACGCTAAATAGGCAGTTTTGATTTTCGGCACGCAATTATGAATTATAGAACATAATGAATCTGGTTACTTTCTAACGACCACTCATGACACTGCCGCCATAATGTGTTTGGGTTTAAATTTCGATACTCTTTGAATTTTCGCCAATATTTTATATGCAAAAAAATAGAATGAAGCTTGTACTTTTACATTTATGTTCTTGAGGAGAATGTTTAAATGTGAAAAAAAATATGTTTAAAAATGTTAAGTTTTATTAGAGTTTATTTTCAATTCCTTGCCTTGCGAGAAAAAAGTTCCAAGTTCCGATGGCATAGATATATCTATCCAACCAATTAATCTCTTATCGTTCAAAGACCCTTTATAATCGATTCCTTCTTTTAATCCATGAGTCAAGCGAAGTTATGGCTTGAAAATGTTTGGAATTGTGAAAGAATTACGACCACTCCCCATATAACAGTAGTTTTCTGTAATTCAAGAACTAAGTGCCGTTTTCACATGCAGGGTTTAAAATTTATCTGGCCTTCAAACACATTTTTTTAGAACAAAATTTGGGTTTAAACGGCTGATAAATAAAATGGCTCTCAGATACCTATTTTGATAACTACTGAAGCCATCTTATAAAAATAGTATATTTACAATAACCGTTAAGCATGAAATAAGATACTAATAAATTTTTTTTAAATATTTCCGATTGATAAATTTTTACCAAAATCGGTATAAATATTTCTTTGAATCTAGCGAAGATAAGGGTTGAAAATTGTTTGGGGCTTTGCTATTTTTTAACTTGTTTAATGCCTAAAACTAAAAATATTAAATAATGTTAAAAAAGAACCTACTTCCAAGAAATAAAACACAAGAACCGACTTAAAAAAAATATATGTATAAATATATATATATATATATTTCATAATCCCTTAATCGGATCTAAACCAGATTAGTATGGGATCACCTCTGAGGTACTACCTTTCCGGTTATCGAAATCGGTTGACGTGGTCCAAAGTTATGCGGTAAAAAAAAAAAAATATTCCGAAGAACTGATAGAAGTCGGCTGAAAAACAAAACCGACTTCAATTCTCATATAAAAATTTAAGATTATCGTTAATTTCTTCATGATGCGACGATCGGATTTAAACCAAATTAATATGGGACCAACTGTGAGGTAAAACAAAAAAAAATTCCGACGAATTGATAACCTTTCTCCTTTTTGTGAAGTCGGTTAACAAAAGAAAAAAAAATAGAGTATAACATAAAATTGTTTGCACTCCAAAAAAAAGATTCGTCTTAATTTATTGAGGTTGGAGAAAGTTCATAGGCACATGTAAACAAACACACCTATTTATGGGCACGTGCATACATATATGCAAATGCCTTTTTAATTATAATAACCCCGACTCGGTTTTATATATACTAGTAAATCTCTGGTCACGCGCAAGAATATTTTCCTTGTGGCTCTAAAGATTTTCACATTTACCATTTCAAACATTTCATATTATTACTAGCGAAAATAGCGCAACACGACTTCTGGCGATATCTTCCTTGTCTCTCCTTTCAATGCCAGGAAATACCTAAAGAGGAGCATCAGCGAAATGAAGATTAATGGTTGCAGTTGGGAACAATTTAACCGCATTATGCGTTCAAATAGAAAAAATAAATAAAAAAGCTACAAGCAAGAAAAAAGAAAAGGAAGAGGATATCGGTACAAGCCAAGAAGATATGTGAATGTGTACACATGAATTGCTGCTCCCACGCGGGCGACATCTAAATAGTTAACAAATGCTTTGGTTCGACAGCGTTACTTGCACATGAACAGCGAATGTATACCCTGCAGGAAATGTATCTAACTATAAGTTAACTTGAAGTTGATTAGGAAGGAACTAAAGGTCACTATTGTCTGTGCATTTTCTTTGAGGACAGCTAACTATATTTATATGGCGATGGCCGCGAAATAGTCAAGGGTGGCTACCTCTGCATTAGATATCTACTAACTTGTAACTAATTACTTTTGAACATAAAGTATTAATAAGAAAAACAATTTATTTTTATTTTTTTATTTTTTACTCTCTTATTTATTTACTTTATTTTATTCATTAAAATATTTGTTTACATATTCCGCCAGACATAACATCAAAATGATAATATAAAATTTGGATCTTCATTTTATTGGTCCAGAATTCGAAAAAGTATTTGTGGAGTGCAGAGAATTGTTCACTGCAAGGTATGTATGTATACATTGTATGTGTGTACATAAAACCAAGAAGTTCAAGAGTACATGAGCGCAATCCTCAATCAAAAGCTTTAATCTTTACTTTCTTTCGATGTATAGCTACACATGAGGCCGTAAGAGAAGAAGTGCCCTAACCCAAAAAAAAAAATTGTTTCTACTTACCTACTTAACATCGTCCCAAATGTGATCAATTTTAAAATAAAACACGTATTTCTTACATAGCGTTCCATCAAGTTATAGAAAAATCGATCTTTATTTTAAAATGTTTCATATTTGAGACCATTTAAGTAGCCAAGTAAAAAAAAAAAAAAACAGTTTCTGGTTAGGCCACTTCTGCTCTCATGGCCTCATATGTATTATGTATATAGATATATATTTTTTTTTTACTTTCTTTAACATTTTCTAGCTGCTTATACCATATGTTTTTCTATTAACAATTTACCAGCGCAATATAAAATCAATTTATTGTTCAATTTAAATTCATTTCGCTCAAAAACTAATTTATGTAATTTAAAATGGTGCGAAAAATTTATGGTTAAGCACTTGGACAAAACACTTCGCACTTTCTGTGCAAGCAAATTGTTGTTGCGACTGTATTTTGTATACATAGTTGTACTTCTTCTCACCGCAAAACTTTCAGAATTTGTTAAGTGAAAAGTTGAAAATTAAAAAGTTTTCAACTTGACCGTTGCCGAACCTTTCGCTAATAAATCAGTTCGGCTGTTCGCTTGGCTGGCCTCTGTATTGTGTTGAGCTCTTATGTAAATAAGTGTTTATTTGTATATGTGTTGAGCGTTTTGTGTACTTCTGAGTTATGCTCTGCGTTCATTTGCTCTTTCCTTCGGTGGTTTGGTAGGCTTCGAAGATATATGCGCATGCACCCAACTTGACCGTCGGCAATAATTCTTAAAACAATACAACGAAATATTTAATGTCGCTGGCGGCCTTTGCTGGTCTCCCTTTACCACTACCATTTGCCAAATCGCGCTTCGTTTGTTCTCGCCGTTGTCATTTGTTGCCCACTAGTCGTGAAATATGGCTAAGCATTTCCTGGCTATCATTGGCATAGGCACAATTTGTTGTACGTCAGTTCGAAGTTCAAGTTTACTAATTGCTTAAATTAACATTGCAGTGTTATAGAAAGTGAATTCTTATAGCAAAAATCTTCAGAAAGGTTAAATGCATAAATGTACGACACTTCCGTACAGAATAAATATCTTTCTGCGAAAATAAAAATTGGGGTTTAAA
The DNA here is from genome assembly GCF_001687245.7 of Rhagoletis zephyria. Classification (NCBI taxonomy): domain Eukaryota; kingdom Metazoa; phylum Arthropoda; class Insecta; order Diptera; family Tephritidae; genus Rhagoletis; species Rhagoletis zephyria. Next base: position 4,407 of record NW_016168186.1, on the reverse strand, counting down.
ACTAAAAATTTACGACTCTATTATGTCTCAGTGAAAAATTCTGGTCACCGTTTTTTAAACGGAAAAATATATGAAAAAGTTTAAATTTGCCAGTAAAAAAATTTTTGCACCGATACAGTATTGGGCTATTAATGTCGTTCTCCCAATAATACTCGTTTCTATGGCAAATAAATTCGGTTTACATTGTTCTTCGTAGCAGATTTGGCTTTGGTGATTGGCAGGTTTGTGTGGGCATACAAAAGGCAGTTAAGCCGATAATGACGGTTAGGGATTTGGCCTTATGACGATAAGATTTATAAGGATGCATTTTTACTTCTGCAGGATTTGGTTTTTCTTGAGCTTTTAGTAATACTCGTAGTTTAGCCTTTAGTTTGGTAGTTTGACGTAACTTTTTATATGAATGATGATACGGCGAAGAAGTAACAGCGCAGGGCTCTGTTAGCATATGCACGCATGAGAGATTTCTTTAAATTTAATTGGAAACCCATGTTACTAATTATTCTACTTCTCAAAACTAAGTAAGGTAAGAATTTTCATTACATAATAAATAAATGTTAATGAAAGCTTTCGGTATATAAATTACTAAATGTCTTAAGTTAAATACTCGAAGTCACAAAAAATTCCGAGTGGTCACGAAAAACGACGACCAAGAGGTCCAACAAGGAGGTCTCGGAGAAATGACGATGTGATTCGGAAGCACCCGAAAATTTTCAAAACTTGCGGAACAGCTTTGCAAAAATCCGTTTAGGTACCTAAAGGATACGAATCGATTTCGAAAAATCTATTAAAATTTCGTTAGATCTCCAAAAACTGTTGGAGCATCCCAAAAATGAACTTGGAAATCTGAAAAAGTCTCCTATCACGTTTTTTAAGTCATGTTCTACAGTTCTAGAGAAGACATGATTAATAAACAAAAAATATTTAAAAAGTCCAGTGCATTGTAGAACACAGCGTTGGTATCACATAAAAGGGAAAGTTCTGTAAAATTTAAGAATACTACATATTTTGGCGCATAAGGAAAAATAGGTATTGCAAATGTCGTTTTAAAATTTTTTCCTTCAATATCTTGGAAAATTTGCAATATGTATTTAATTTCGAAAAACACTATATGTTGAGGACTAATATATTTGCACCCATAAAATTCAAATTTCCACTTTATTACTTTATTGGGTTAAAAAAATATAAACAATTGAACGGACATTTTTAATACCTATTCGTCCTTGTGAGCCAAAAAATTTAATTTGCTTAAATTTTGCAGAACTCTCTCTTTAATTTTTGTATTAGTCATATCCTTTAAATTTTGTTTATTTTAAAATATCGCCTCAAATAAAATTTGGAATATAAGTTAGAAATGACCTAATATATTCAGAATATGTTAACAAATTAGTACTTCACTTGTTGGCGAAAAATTCTACTAATAATATTTTTAAGCAAATTATTTTAAGGTGCCTCTCTGGAGACATTTACGAGACTTTACCTTATACTTAAACTTTAACTTTACAAGTAAATATTTTAAATCCCATAAAACTAACTCTTATTTTCCTCTTTCTTTGCAGGGATCGCATATTTCGATTAAATCTACAAAATATAAGTCAATCAATTTGTGAGGTAAGTGCATAGAATCTATACGCGAATGGGGTAAAAAATGTATAAAAACTGAATTAAAATATAAAATAAAAATTATAAAATAAAAATGCTTGCAACATCATTTCTTATGTTCGAGCGAAAGTAACTAAACTGTCAAAGCTAAATTTCTGTGGAAGCGCTGCCAAAGCAACGAAAGCAACTTAGCCGCTATGCAAGTACTTGCAGAGTCGCTCCAGCCAGCAGCTACACAAAAAAAAAAAAAGCCACAACAGGAAGTGAATCAAGCAGCTCGAATAAGGAAGACATTTCACTTGAGCCAAAAAATAAAATGAAAAGAAATACTTTAAAATGAAATTTAGCGAAAAGGAAATTGAGAAATATATCGCATGTACAAACACGCCCTCCACAAGTTTAGGTGCCTGCTTTCAGTGGTTAGCGGAAAGTTATAGAAATTGAAAGAGTGAAATAGTGCGGTTGATTTGAAGTTGAAATGTGAAGGGAAAAGAGTAAAAAAAAAGCAAAAATGGAATAGAAAAGAAAGTCATAGAGTTCAATGGTTATTTGCAGCATATGCTTGGTTTGGTTTTCAAGTTATGCAGCCGCCGCAAAAGGCAACTCAAGTTTGGAATGCAAACGCAGAGAATTGCCGCCACAAAGCGAGAAGTAGCAACAACACAAATAACTAAAAAAAAAAGAAAATTGCAGAAAACGTATACAAAGCTGTCTAAGCAAAATGCAGATAAATGCAAACTGTGACTTTCAGTGAAATCAAGGCGGCGGCAGTGTGTTGTCGGACTCAGAGTCTTGCATTTGCAGCTCGAAGAATATGAAGAAATGCATTCGTCCCTAAGCAGCTTCAATACGAGACATGTGGATTCCCCGTTGTTGCTCTCTGGGTTTCGCTATACAAGCGGTGTATGCGTTTTTCTGCTGCATTTGGCTCGCTGTCAGTTAGAGGCCAACGTAGCGTATACGCAACATAAAAGGAAATACATACACTAATGTATGTACGTAGTTCTAATACATATTAGCTTGCGCGCCTGGAGGTATGGCATGTTTATTGTTTGCTTACTTTTGCATTATATCTGGTGAGCATTACCACTTCTCAAATGGCTTATAAAATTGTTCGCTGAATCTTCGTCTGGCAGATCACTGTAGAGTGCCTCAGGTTGAGCTATACATTGGAAAAAATATTTAGATTTATGTAAACCTCGATTCCCACTGAACGACTTGTGCAGACTTTGACGATGAGTAAGTATTTCATTCAGTAGGAAACAGAAATTTTCTAGGATTTTACTAAAAGGAAGCGAGGTAGGTAGCAGTGAAATTTTTCACTGATGTTTCGAAGCTTGATTGCAGGATTTGTGAGGCGATTTCTATGACAAATGCTCATTAAATATCATATTTTTAGTGGGGATTTTTAAAGGTCGCTGTCCCATCGTTATTCATGCAGCAATACCAAAAACCACATGTGATTCTTACTGCTACAGTTATCTCGAGGATGATGAGATGAAATCCCCCCAGTGTCTAATAGTAGGTTGTTCAGTTTTTTCAAGGAAGTGATAAAATTCTAGTACCTTGACTCGCACTTAACCAATCTTCAAAAACCCCCATGGACTAATATTAGCAGTATCTATAGCGCCATGATTGGGTCGCAGCCTTTCATCGAATGAGCAGTGGATATTGTTCAAGATCACAAAGAGCAACTTCAATAAATAATATCCGATAGTGTACCTAACTGACAACTACCACTTCATTTAAATAGCAAATAACCAAAGAAGCCCAGAACTAGAAAATGGATGGTCCATGCCATTAACAAAATGGTTTTACCAGATTAAAATATATGGAACTCTGTTACCAACTGGATGTAAATATACTAAGTAGTACGCATGTAAATTCAAAAGCATGTTCACAAAACATTCGATTATTTAACAAATATTTCTCTTTTATTTAAATCGTGATAAAATTTCTATCGAACACACACAAACAAACGTTATAAGTAAAATTGCGGCACGTTGCGGCGATGCGCCCTACTACTACAAGCAAGCAACAATTGAATAATGCAAAAACAACAATTTATGAAAAAGAATAGGCAAAATAAATATAAGTTCAAGCGCGCGACAGAAAGGAATGTAATCGCTTGGCAGAACATGTAAAATGGTTTTTGGCCTCCCTCCCCTTCCTACCATTACTCGCCAACGATTCAGCTAATACGAATAGCAGGGTGTATACTTACTACGATTGAAACACACAAACATACGGCACAAATACAAAGTTAAATAAAAAATAGAATAATATGTACTTACTTGCTCGTGCAATAACAAATACAAGAACCGATCGGCAAAAGCTTCGAATGCTATCGAATGTGCCGTCATTTAAAATATCATTTGGTATTTTGCTCACGTTACGCGTTTGTTTATTTAATTCGATTTTTCGTTGCCACTACCTCCACACATACATACATACATACATACATACTTCCCTACTTGCTTGTGAAAAATGCAGTAGCGATAGCAGCCAAAACAAAAATGATTGCTGGGGTTTTTGGTAGAGGGAGTTGCAATTTTTCGTAAGCATTGGCGACACCCCGCTTTGCAGCCAACGGGGCCAGACAGACACAAACAGCAGTGTATTGAATACAAAATTGTAAATCGAAAATTTCTTTGAACAATTTTATTTCAGTACATATGCATGTATGTTTGTATGTATGTATATTTACTTCTGCGTGCATATTCGGCTGAGCATTTGAAAATGTTTTGGTATTTAATGTTTTTTTCTTTCTCTAATTGTATGTGTGCCCGTGAAAAGTCGTTTTGAAAA
>NW_016168185.1:15047-19805 GCF_001687245.7 Rhagoletis zephyria | reverse complement strand
ACGGCGGCGATTTACGTACTACTATTCCGTTTAGTTTCGTAAACTGCAAGAACTCTCTCGATGAAAACGGTGGACCGTTGTCGCTTACGATTTGACTAGGCAATTCAAAAGTCGTAAGTAATCCTCTTATCTTCTCAATCACCAACTGTGCGCTCGTTGTTTTGACCGTAATTGCTTCTATCCACTTCGAATATGAGTCAAATACAATTAAAATTTGCCGACCTTCTAATGTACAAAAATCGATGTGAAGTCTTTCAAAAGGATACGTTGCTTTGGGCCAACTCGACAAATTGGAGGGTTTTGTATTTTGCATAGTTTGATATACAGCACAATGCTTCGAAAACTCTTCGATCTCCTTGTCAATGTTCGGCCACCATACGTATGTGCGCGCTAGGGCTTTGCTTCGAACTACCCCTGTATGTTGATCGTGTAGCATCTCTAAAATTGTTCGCCTCAAAGGCTCTGGTATCACCACACGCTCGCTATAGAATAGACAACCACTCTCTGTGGCCAACGACACTCTTTTAGTGTAATAAGCTTTTATATCCGGTGTTAACTTCCTTGGCCACTGGTTCGTACTTACGCAATCCATCACCTGTGAGAGCGTGGCATCTTTCCCCATGTTGTAATTAATATCGTTCAACGTAAATGGGAATTGGGACACTTTTAAAACATTGATGCTGTCGGCTTCTACTTCCATGCTATTTTTGTTGGTAGTCTGGATAAGGCATCTGCGTTCGCCATTTCTTTGGCCTTCTTATATTTTATTTCGTATGAGTACATGGACAAGGAAACAGCCCACCGTTGAAGACTACTAGCCGCTACTCCTCCAAATATTGCTCTTAATGGCTGATGATCACAATGAATTGTAAATTGTATACCATATATATATTTATGAAACTTCTTGACGGCGAAAATGATGGCCAAAGCTTCTCTATGTAGTTGTGAATAGTTTCTTTCCGCAGCACTGAGAGTACTCGATACAAACATTACTGGTCTTTCAATGCCGTCCACCATGTGAGATAAAACTCATTTGCATTTATCGAAATTGACCCGCACATTGTACTCCAACAACCGGTCTAGTACTTTGGTAACATTTTCCTGACATTCATCTTCCGTTTCACCTCCGACCAATATATCATCGAAGTATACAAGGACTTTTTTTAACCCTCTTAATATTCGGTCAATTACAGAACAAAATATCTGCGGTGCAGTTTTAAGCCCAAAGACTAATCGTGTAAATTGGAATAATCCAATATGAGTGTTGACGGTTAGCAGCTCTCTTGAACGCTCTGAAATAGCCACCTGTAAATAACCCCTGTCAGGTCTAGTTTTGTGAATATTCTCCATCCGCTCATCGACGATAAGATGTCATCTACCCGAGGTATTGCGCTGTATTCCATTTCCACAAATTTATTAATGGTTCGCTTGCAGTTTACACATAGACGAATAGATCCGCCCCCGTTGTTCACAATTACTAGCGGGCTTGCCCAATTGCTGAGCTTTACAGGTACCAATACTTTCTCTTCACATAGTCGCTCAATCTCAGCTTCTACTTTCGCTTTTATACCATAGGGCACCGTGTTTGACTTGCAAAAAATCGGATACGCATCGTCTTTGAGTATAATTTCCGCTTTAAAATCTCTAATTACAGAATCATTTGATTTAAAAAAATCGTATTGTACTTGTTTAATAATTCAAGTTTATTTATATTCATATCAGCCAGGTTTGCATCGGTCTTATCATCGGTAATAATTGATGAAGAACATTTTTCATTGTTTAAACATAATCTCTAGCCAATTGCGGCCTAATAAAGGTTGAAAATATTTTTTAGTGTTTAACACTACTAATTCTAGTTCAAAGTTTTCGTTTCCATATTTCACATTTGTTAAAAATTGTCCAATTGTCTTTACATTTTCTCCTGATATTAATTTGAAAACTTTATTTTCACAAATCATCTTTTTCCTAGAAAAATGCTTACAATAATCAATTTTATGAATAACTGAGGCACATGCCCCTGTATCAATTTCAAACTCCATAGTTTCATTATCAACGCCCAATAAGATTTTCAGAGGGGTCATTTTGGATACCATTATATTTTTTATATTGTTTATTACCTCATCTTGTATTTCTTCATTGCTTTCAGTTTCGTCCTCAAATTTTTTTACTCTACCTCTATACTTTCGCTCTTTACAAAACCTTTGTATGTGGCCTTCCTTCCAACATTGATAGCAAATTACCTTTCTGCGTTCCTTGCTTGCTCCAACTCTTACCCTTTCTCCGCCATCCCTGTCACTCACCTGTCGGGCTCCACCACCCCTTGCTCGCGCCTGCCAACGATCTCTGCTCTCTCTCTTCCAGTTTCCTCGTTTGTCTTTTCTTTCTTAAACTGAAAACTTTTTCGCAATACATTCATTTTCCCATCATCCTCCTTTATCATTTCTATGTTATTCGCCGTCATATCCACCGCATTTGCTATCTGAATGGCTTTCTCGAATGTCTTAATATCACCATCGCCAAGTAACCGTTGTTGAATTTTCTCGTTACCGATTCCACAGACAAACTGTATCAAAAGCGCTCTGTCTACAAATTCTCGAAAATCGCATTGCTGTGCTAGCTGCTTCAATTCGATTACAAATTCCGTTATGCTTTCGCCTGCCTTTCGCCCGCGCTTAAAGAACTTATAGCACTCCGCAATTACATTTTTCTTCGGTTTAAAATGCTCGGTTAGCTTTTTAATTAATTCTTTGTATGTAAACTCATTTTCAGACTGAGGTGCTGTTAACGACACAATGACTTTCTAAAGTTCCGGTCCTCCAAGACTGCATAGGAATGCCACTTTTTCAGCGTCTTTTACCGCATTTAGAGTAAAAAGATGATTCCATCGGCGCACACATAATTCAAAATCTTCATTATGCACATATGCTTCTACCGATCCTATAAACGATTTAAGTTCCGTTACCATTTTTTTTTTCTTTTTTAAGCTTGTTTCTTTTCATCAATTGACATCCCCGTCGCCAGTGATTTATATTGAACCGCTCCGTTTGGATTCTGATTTATTACTGATTTATTCTTAATATTAAAGCGTACAATGTACTGACTACAGTCATGTTTCAATCTAAGACTAAGAGCTACTACTAAGAGACTTAACTAATTAAGAGAGCTTCATTGAATACACATCAATCTTCTGCTTGGGTTTTGATACTGCGATGTATTATATTGTCTGTGCTGACTGTATTGCGTAAGGTCGAATTGTGAGTTCACATTATCATGGTATATCGTACTTGCGATAGCGTAAGCGGTTTCTAAGTCCTTCGGATTGTGGCTATAGAGGGTGCCGCTGGTATATTTGCTGTTCAGACCGAGAATGAATGTCCTTACAGCTTTCCTGGTTCGCATATTCTTTCATATCTAAGGGATTTCCTGAGCTATCCATCTCAACTTTAGTGAGTGCAATATTAAGTGACTTGCTGACTTCGCAAAGGAACTCTGCCAACGTCCTTTTTCCCTGCTTTATACTCTTCATTCCTTCGAGCAACACATACAGAGGTCTCTGGTCCGCATAAGTATAATCGAGACGGTTTATTATAGAATAGAAGTTGAATTTGGTGTTGTGGTTTTTGCGATATTTAAGCAACTACTGAAGTTTATTCACTCAAAATTGATATTTACAATAATTTTTAGACGAAAAATAGGATCTTTATAAATTTTGGGAAAATGGGCGTAGCCACGCACATTATGATTTTATGTGTGTATCTTGGTAACCGCACCACCAATTTCTCCCAAACTTGGCACAGTTTTTGGGCTTGGTACAAAGTACCAAATGACTGAAAATTATTAAAATAGGACAATAACCACGCCCATATCCCATATAATATATGAAATCTTCGGTAAATCAGTAAAAACTAAGGCCAATTTATTCAAAATTGATGCTTGCAATAATTTTTTGCCAAGAAATACGTATATGATAAAATTATGGAAAATGGGCGTGGCACCGCCCACTTATGATCACATATATGTATCTCGGTAACCGTTCTGCCAATTTGTACCGAACTCGGTATGGTTATTGTGCTTTCCACATAAAAAACGTTGAAAATAATTGAAATCGGACTAAAATTACGGCCACTTTTCATATAACGGTAAATTTCAGAAATGCTTGAAACTTCTATATTACGAAATTTAAGGACGCTAATTTACTCAAAATTGATACTAACAACAATCCCTTGAAAATAAGTAACATTATTTGGAATTTTGGAGAATGGGCATGATACCGCCTACATATGACTATATAAATATGTAAGTTTATCTCATTATTTCTAACTGAACGTTGTATCGAAGATGTTTAAAATATGGGTAAAACCATCCCTGCTTACCATGTAGTGGTAGTTTTCGGATAGGTGAAAAACATATATTTATTTAAGACTTTGGCCGGGTATTCAATGTTCGGCTCCGCCTGAACTTAGACTTTCTTACTTGTTATTACAACGCTTTTATCAACTTGCAATGTTGTGTGTCCAGAAACTTTCAATGTTGTGGATCCAGAAACTTTCAATGTTGTGTGTCCGACACCATAAAGCTTTGCTTTGAAAAGTTCCTATAAAAAAGCATAGTGCATAGGGCGACATCTGTAGTGAATAGGGCGAGGTAGATGACATCTAGATTTCGCCCTATGTACTACGTTTGCTAAAGCGGAAATAGACGACACGCCATTTCTTTAAATAAAATTAATTGGTGCTCGTTTGTATGTACATACATATG
>NW_016168185.1:0-1250 GCF_001687245.7 Rhagoletis zephyria | reverse complement strand
ATTGTTTATAATGACTTTTGCTAAAATTTCAAAATCAAAAGTTATCAAAACAAATTCTATGGGACTGAGAAGTATTATTTTCTACTTTTTAGTCCATTTATAAAAGCGTTGTATATTAAAAAGTTTTTTTTATATTATTTATTTTAAATTATGGGCACAAAATTGGTATAAAGTATCACTGTTGGTCATATGGTTTTATTTCCAAAACAAAACCGAAATAATACCATATGGCCTTATTGTATCCTACCAGCGCATCCTGTTAACCAGTTTTTCAAGACTTTGGCGACGCTTTCTGGATTTGAATCGATACTGGATTGTTCGCATAATATCAGTCAGTGCGGTGCAATAACACCGTATGGTATAATAAAGCCATAATGTCTTTATACTCAATAAGGCTCTAATGGTTTTATTTCGTTTTGCAATTGAATATAAAACCATAATTTCGATATGGCCTTAATTCCAACTGGCAATGTGAACAAAGCCATTAGGGTATTATTGCGCTTTTGAAAAAATTAAACAATTGCGAGGAGACGTGGGGACGCGAACGCAGCGCGAGCAAATGCTCACCTGCCAAGTTATGCACTCGCAAAATTATAAATTACATACACATTTATAGACAACATATACTTTTTATTTTAGTTGTTCAAATACATATATCCAATAAATGCCAATCATACGCCAAGTTGGATATATGTAATATTTTAACACCACACTACTTAGTCCGCTCCTTCATTCGGTGGAATATTTTGGACTTTGAAGTTGATCGACAATTTCTAAAATTTAGCTTAATAGTCCATGAAAATTCCACACTACCTCAACTTCAAAGTCCAATATCTCAAGAAATATCGATGTTTTTTTTTTGTAGGAAATTGAAAGTCCTACCAGTTTGTCATTTATAATTTTCTGTAGCTCTTGTTATTTTCGAGATAGGAGCAAAAAACGAGAATTTTATGAAAAAATTGGATTTAGTGACCCGTACTACCTCGATGGTGGGAGTAAGGATTAAACCGCAATGGACACTTTTGTAGAGCATTCAATTCTGAAGAAAACTTATCATTGACCAAGATTATACTGAGCTGTAGACTTTTTAAGAAAAAAACTCAAAGTTTACGTGTATTTTGTATAGGAAATCTTTGCACGCCTTGGGCGAGTACTTAATGCTAATATTAAGGGTTGAAATTTTCAGGGAGCTTTTTCTTAGGTGTTTTCCACAAAAGTTTGAGGTAGGAGTGAAAAAAACAATAGTCGCA
>NW_016168184.1:17226-19808 GCF_001687245.7 Rhagoletis zephyria | reverse complement strand
AGCATTTAAGATTTTTACACAGTATTATTTCTTATGCATATATATATATATTTCTTTCTTCATGTATATACAAATTTTAGAATGAATCTCGAGTGCACCAATAAAAATTATAAAAATGGAATTTTAGTTTCTCAAATCATAAAAATAACTATTATGATTTTTTCGAGTGGTAATGAAAAAAAAAACTAAAAAAGCGAACCAAAAAGGCGAATACCACTAATGTATCTAAAATTTTCTAAGATTCATTAAGACAAGAGAAAGAGAAATAAGTAAATGTGTAGGAATAAATTATAATTTAAAAGTTATTATAGCGTTGGATAGAAAATGACAAAAATAGTAATAAGCTATGTATAAGAAATTTAATATATTCAAAATTCAGAGCTTATGTTTGACCTTTAGTTAAAACTTAACTGACTTAAGGATCTGTAGATTTTACAGTTACGGCCCTATGGAAATTGAGTGCGGTGAGAGAATCATACTTGTAAGGTTTTCGTTGTTGTATCAGTTCAAATGCCAAGAACAAAACATTTTCGCTTCTGGCTTAAGTTGACGTGTTGAGTAATTATTGAGGATAGACGACGGGAGTACTGGGGCAGGTGTGCTTTGATCAAGATTCCAGAAAAGTTTGCCAAAGGGGTCATACCCATCCATATTTCAAGCGGAAATTTTCGAATTCGATGTCTGTGTTCGAAAATGTCTACGGGGAAGGACAAACGGTGCCAAAATATACTATGTCAGACAGTCAGGCAGCACTAAAAGGCTTAGACACATTTATAACGACATGAAGGCTTGTAGACAGTTGTAAAACTCTTCTGAACAGCCTAGATGCCCATAATAGAATTACGCTGTGGCGGGTCCCTGAGCATGGAGGATTTGAAGGCAATGAAAGGGCTGACTATCTCGCAAGACGTGGAGCCCAAATGCGACCGCATGGCCCCAAGGAAGACGGCACCCTACAATGGCACCCGTCGCTCTCTTTAATAGGTGTTAGCTTCCCTGACACTAACTAAAATTTTCTATTTTATAACGGAACCTAATGATTAGCTCACTTACATATTTATTTGCTAAATGTTGTAGAATCACGCACCAGCTAACATTTTCCTACATACGCATACTTAAAATATAACCATGCACATACGTGTACGCCATTTAACCCTTAGCATACTCCTTAGAAGACCCCAACTTGGTAACAATCTTGACGACAGGAGCGTGGTATGTTAAGGGTTAATAAACAAAAGATGTACATTTGTAACCATGTTAGTGCTTTTTAATGTCTATATTATTTTTGTCTGCTCTTCATTTATATTCCCACAACTGTGTGTTTGCACATACTTATATACTTATCTTTTTTTGCGTCAACCGAAGAAGTTAGGCAATTCAAGTTGTCAGTCCTTTAACAAAATAATATGAAATTCTATGCGCGATGTCAATGACCTCGCTAAAATGCCAGTTTGTATTTGCATAAAGTAGTAGTTGGTTGACTCAAAGTAGGATAGCAGAGTGGCAGAAAATGGCATTTAAATTGCTTATAATATAACTCCGAACCTACACTCGGGCCTGCATTTCTATGTATTATTCCATACATATAGATGTACTTAACTACAAATGGGCGTACTTATGAGTGCTAACGTGCTAAGCCTTATTCATGTTGTGCATTATTGCTGAAAACCCAGTTATCATAATTAGAGCGTATCACGTGAGTAAATATCCATAACGGATGTATTTTCTGTACTAATTTTTAGGCATTCTTAATCTGTGTAATTGAAATACTAAATATATTCTCTTTTTCGTAAAATGCTTTAGTGAAATGTTTCCAAACATATCGAAGTGAGAGGGTTCTAAGTTTCAGCGACAGTCAGGCGGCAATCAAGGCTCTCTCATCCTTCGAGGTCAAATACTCATTAGCTAACGATCTCCAGTCGAAAAACTTTCAATGTGCTGAGCATATAAAACATATCATAATCTTATATATAAATAGGCAATCATGTTTCCTTTATATTTACCCCTTTTACGGCTAAACTATACTTCCAAGGTATAAACAATTATATTTCATTAGAAAGGTATTTTGATGCTGATGAGTAGGCAATTTTTAAAATTTCAAATTCGTTTAACATAAAGCGAAAAAATCAAATCAAAAGTGACACCAATACCAATGCCATACATGTACATGGTTGGGCCGGAAATGCCTTCTAAATGTATGCTTTAATATTGGTTGCGTTCATAAGACGTAGCTGTTTAGCTCATCTGCTACGTAACTGCTAGCAACTGTTGAACCCAGCAATTACGTTTTAGAAACGGCTTGATGAATACGCTGCCAAATGAACAGCTGATAAATGTAAACAAATGAATTTGCAACAAATAGAGATAGTTGCGCCGATACTATTTAGAATTCAACGCTGAGCGGCCGCCGTGTTGAAAAAATCGTTCAATGTTACAATGAATTAAACAGTGTTCAATTATATAGCAAACATCTTAAAAACATATATTTAGGAACGTAGTATTATTATAAAATATTTTAGTTACTTTATCACGTCAGTAATATAAAATATAATAAATTTGTTTGCAACTGCCACCTAACAAAG
>NW_016168184.1:0-15546 GCF_001687245.7 Rhagoletis zephyria | reverse complement strand
GAAGATGAAGATGAAGATGAAGATGAAGATGAAGATGAAGATGAAGATGAAGATGAAGATGAAGATGAAGATGAAGATGAAGATGAAGATGACGATAGAAGCATATATAGTGATGAAGAAATTGATAGGGATAAAGAAGGAGATACAACTGAAGAATGTGCGTTATGTTATTGTGTGTTATGCTACATATTATTTAATCTTATGTTGTGGTGTGTTATGTTATGCTATGAAATATTATGTTATGCTAAGTACTAAGTTAAACTCTTCTCCACTTAACCCATTCCAACTAATGTTATTTCACCTCAACTCAACTCACATAAACTATCCTTAATTTTATCGGTTGAATTTCAAAGCGAATTTCTTACGTTTGACTGGGCTCAGTCAACACTTCTACATTTTGTTTTGCAGGATATGATGCTATGCAATTGAACTATTTTGGGGAGCACTCAAATGCAAAATTTTCCATCATTTATTTCGCTGGAAGAGTAAAATAATGACGAAGTGAAAAGGCTTTGCATTTTTGTTGTTACAAGTTTCAGGGTAAACCAGTTTTTCTGCCTTAGCAGAAAAGTCTCGATACCATTTTGAATTTGAAAATATTCATGATGGACTGCTGTCAATCGGATATGCAGTATACGAACATTGTAAGTACAAATATGCCAGAAAAATTGGCCAAGCGATTGGAAACGCTTGCTAATTGGCGAGCATAACTGGACGGTTTTATCTTTTCGTTGGAATTTAAAATCCTACTTATTTCGCCAATGAGCTTGCGCTTGCAATTTTTGTGGTTTGTGATTGCAGCTGTTCGTGCTAGTGGATTTGTATTGCTATGCGATCTTGTACTCCATATCGTTGCAGACTTTTTAACAAACTGTCATTGTTAAATCTAAGTCCATCTAACAAATATAAATCTATACTCTACAAATGTACATACACAAGTATGTCCAGAATTTATGTGAAAAATAAAAACTTTTTGTAGGCCTGGGGGCAGATTCTGTAACCAGTTTGCGACTATTTTCGAATCGATATCGGTTTTGTTGACGTATGATATGAAATATTTTTACGACAACAAGTGCGATATCGATTTGAAACTTCTCGTTAACTGGTTACTGGATCTCCCCCTGAATGGCTTCTTCATCCGTCAAAGCATAAAATAATATTTCTCTGTTGCGATAAGTTCAAGTGATTTAGCCGATATCATATAACTTATTAATGAACGTTTTTTCCAAACTTGAAATGCATACAATGGCAAAGGTTTAATGTAAAGAATCGGTATCGGGTACCGAAAGGAAGTATTGGGTACCGAAATCTTTTTCAATTATTGGGTACCGACAATTCAGCACATCACTAATAGGGAGTATCCGGAAGCAAGACACGAAAGAAAATCTCAGTACATCTTTTTGGGCAAATATTCGAATCGTAAGCATTTATAAAATGCCATGCATGCGCCACACGTTGCAATCTGGCTTATCACGAAATCCATATGTACATATTTATCTGCATTTCCGAGTATGACTTTAACGCCAGAATAATAATATTTATTCAATACGTATGGATATACACATATACATACATAGATACATGTGTACCTACAATAATCTCAGAAACACAAATACTTATCTGAGCACAAGCAAATTTATTTTGCATTAGAAGCTCTGAAAAATAGGATTAACATTACTAATATAGTGGAAGTCTTGCAAAGCTCTTGCATGGTATATGAGTTGCAAAGTTTTCCCATAGGAAAATCTGTTTTTATGGTGAAAGGGTTTTGAAAGACTATGTAACGAGAATGTGAAGTGAAGTAGTATTAAATGGGCACCAGCAACCCATATTGCATGCTACACAACGAATGGCGGCTAACATTATATAGATGTGAAAAATGAAGAAGTACTTATATACTATTCACCATAGGGGTTAGAAAAACTGGCCAAAATATGTTGTTGTAGTTTTAAACTTTAAAAGTGTCGTTAAATACTCTTAAAAATCAATATTCAGATTTTTTTTGAAGACGTTGATTGCAATTCTATATCAGCGCAGTGCTGATAGCACCATTTTGATACGCTTTCTCTGGGATTATTCATTTTTTCTGCATTCATCTATTTAGGCTAGTAACGGTGGATTTAGAGATCTCCCTAAAATTAACTGTTGGCTGTTAACTTCACGTTATCTTACCTCGACTTCTTTAGAAGATCTTCTGTCTTTAGTTCATCATTACACTGAGGAAAAAAAATTTAAAATCAAGTAGAAACGTAATTGATCCTACTATAAACGTCAACGGAAGTACTGTATATTAGTAAATATTCAATTCAATTACGCGCATATTAAAATGACCGCGTTCGTACTG
Source organism: Rhagoletis zephyria (assembly GCF_001687245.7). Lineage (NCBI taxonomy): Eukaryota > Metazoa > Arthropoda > Insecta > Diptera > Tephritidae > Rhagoletis > Rhagoletis zephyria. The sequence continues at coordinate 13,202 of NW_016168184.1, read as the reverse complement.
ACAAAGCATCCGTGAAGTGAAGAATAAAGACAAAAACTAAAAAAAAATTTATTTGTATGTTGCCTGCAGTGCAATTCGAACCCGACCATCTCCGGATATCAACAACTTGTGGCAAGCATCTTTGCGCACTCAGCTACACCCAGCCATATAAATTTGCTTTCAAATGTTGAATATCCATCAACACCACCGCCAAGCAAAAGTCTATTTAAAGTAAACAAGCCCCCGCTGCATCCCTTTTTCAGTAGTTTCGAACCAGTTCAAAGTTCGCCAGATGAGATCTAGTTCGTTCTGCATCCCTTTTTCTATAGTTTTGAACCAGTTCTAAATTCATCATTTTAGATATAGATTTCTAAAACTGTTTTTTAAAAGTACCACATATCGCTGCTTTTGAACTGGTGGCGATCCAGTTACTATCGGACTGGTTCATTTTTGGCGATAAAGATCTAGTACGGAACTACAAATTTTTGTTCACCAGTTCGGGGTTTCCCTACAGGGTATGTACACTTACATGTACATACTCAAATGTGAACAGTCAAATACGTGCGTAATAAATTTTGTATGAAAATATTATTTTTAAATACAAACATTTTTAAAGGATAATCAAATATAAAGTATTCATTTTTACTATGCATTATTTCCCTCAGTGTATGTGGTCATATGTTCTTCGCAGTTTTGCAGGTTTCCAACAGGCATCACCCATACGTGCGAATTTCAAATGCAGCAGTTTATTGTCTCGGCTTTGGATTCATCAAGTGATGCTCCGGCCTTAGCTAACTCGTTAGCCCTCTCATCTCCGCGTATCTATGTTCCTATTGACTCGGCCTTCGAGCTTAACGCATATTTGCAATCTCTGACTGTTTCCGACTTTGTTAACAAGGCAAGTGCTAGAATTGCAGTCTGGCTATCTGAGAATAATCGTTTGCATGAATATTCTTTTGCACGTGTAATAAGTTGTGCATGCTCTATCTATGCCTCTTTCTATATATGTCTTCCAGCTCAGTTTGTTGTCTAATAAAACACACAAGTATTTCCCCTCGGAGAACAGTATGAGGGACGTTCCATTAAGGGAGGGATGCTTGAATTGTGGTATTTTTGTTTTCTTGGTAAACAGCATCAGTTCCGTTTTGCAGGGGTTGATACCCAGGACACTTTTCGTTGTCTAGTTTAGCCCGAACAAAGCTCCCTCTAGGATTTCGCTTTTCGTTGATGAGCAGAGGCCTGATACCGCCACCACTCCACATCTGCTTAGCGATGACTGAGTGGAAGATCGACCTATCTCGGCAGTCAGTTCGAAAACGCTCTATTTCAGAACTTGGTTCAAGAACGCCCTAACTTTGACACTTTTCCAGCTTTTAGGAATGTATGTCAAGGGCTTTGTGGACCCTTCCAGCATGATTTTAGCTTTATTTGCTTATAAATTATGAACGGAGCCGTAAATTACGATAATTTGACTATGCTAAATCTGGTCTAAGTCTAAGTTGACTATGTAGGTAGGTAGGTAGGTTCAACCGTAAATGAGCATTCACATTATTTATGTGTGTATCTATACACATGTATGTAAATAAATAAAAAAAATTTCGTAACTCCCCAGCTAACATCAGGAAACGTAACCGAAAAAGGAAGCAATTTCATATAAAAACCTGATATTTCATCCGTTTTCCGATTTCATTTCCATTCATATGTTCTTCCACTAAAGTGTTCGTCTGAAACTAACGTATTGAAAGTACCGAAAATGATTGAGGAACAGATACGTTTTCGGTTGATTTTTGACATTTTCCGGCTTAAATTTTTCGTCGAAAATGCTTTCGTTGTGAAATACACAGATGCTTCTTTTACAGTTATTAAAAAAGCAAAGAAAAAAGAAATATTAGAACCGGCAGTTATTTAAATTTGAGTAAACACTTTTAATATCATTTGACTGTGTTTCGTCCAACGGCATTCGAACCTAGTGTCTCCTGAAATACCATAAAGCTCCTATGCACAATCATGTATGCACAGGTTTGCACATGTTCAGTTTGAGTAAGTATTTTAAAATTATTGGTTTCAAATAACAGAATTATTTTAGGATGCGAAAAATTAAATCGTTTTCTGTCCAATTCTGAATATGAAAAACGTACGAAAACCACACTTTCGGCAAAACATACGTTTCACTGCTGGCTGGGTCATTAAAAATTAAATTGACAAATGCCAGAATTTACTAGTTTTAAATTTCATTAAATATTCAGAAAATAAAATTGTTTTCTAATTTTTTTTTTGCCAATGCGTCAACGCCATGTCACATGTCAGTCAATTCTACACACATGAACGCTGGCATTTTTCTGTAAAAAAAATCTACATTCAATTTCATCCTGGTAGTTTTGTTCACGCTATTTTAGTACTGGGGACAGAACTCAGGTAGTTATTATAACTAAAGTAGGTCACTGCTATTTTCAAATTAAATAGACATATCAATTCGAAGCCACAGAAAATTGATCAACGTTTGCGGTTCTCGGTGCTTTTCGTCCCCTTAAAAATAACTTGCAGTCAAGCTTAGTAACTTTCAAATATTTGCAACGTATAGGCTCCTCGTGGCTGAGGAGCCATAGAAGGCGCAAAAGAGTTGTTCCACTTGTACTTGTGTTCAATATGTCTTCTTGGGTATCTGTGAGTTTTTTTGAAGTGAAAATTCTTTTGCGACGATTGGTTGGTTGGGAGTTAATTGGCAAATTCAATGGAAATTGCACACAGAAACTGCGCACGGAAATGGTTGGGACGGTAACAAGTGCTTCTTAACTGCATGCACATGGTATTTAGATAAACACCAATAAAAAAGTAAAAGAAAAGGTGAACACGTACATAGACGATGAAAATAATAAACATAAAGCTAAAAATAAAGAAAAATCGATTTTCGGGATGCTCGGGACTAAATCCGGGTTGCAAGGCTATTTCGGGATTCTCGGGATTATTTCGGAATTTTCGTTACACTTATCGATCTTGTTTTCGATATACTTATATATTATTGTTATCGACATATTAATCGATTTTGTTATCGATATTTTTATTGATATAATTACCGATATTTTTAGCGATATTGCTATCGATATAAAATAATCGATATTGTTATTGATATACATATTTATGACCGTGTCTTTCGATATTGTTTTCGATAAACATTTTTTTCGAACTGTTATCGATATAATAGTCGATTTTGTTATCGATATTTTTATCGAGTTTGTTATCGATATTTTTTTAGATTTCACTTTTCGATATTTTTATCGATTTGGTCACGCTTGACAGAATCATGCTTGACAAAAAGGACTACTTGGGACTGCGTAGGTAATTGGATAATAAATTCCTCTCGTACAAAAATGGCTCAGAGGCTTGAATAATGGCAACATCCGAGGAGGCGGCTCTTGGAGCTTTCGACAGAAGGATTCTCCGTAAAATTTACAGCATTTGCGCATTGGCTATGGCGAATACTACAAGCGAAGGAACGATCTAGACATAGTTAGGCGGATTAAAACACAGCGGCTGCGCTGGCTTGGCCACTCGTGTGAATGGACATAAAAGCTCCGGCCCTCAAAGTATACGACGTGATTAACGATGCTTGTAGAAGAGGAAAAAGAAGGCCAGCGATTGAAAGACCTGGAGGAGAAGGACGTGGTTTCACTTGGCATTTCCAAATGGCTTTAGCCGGCACAGAAGAGAAACGACTGGCGTTCTTTAGTTGACACGGCCAGAATCATTGAAACGACTAGATCGCCAATTTTGAAGAAGAAGAAGATGTTCATTAAAATACCGGCACACAAAAAAAGTGGTGTGTACTTTTAACCAGTCCCACCTACCGACATGTACATATTTAGACGCACCGAATCCGAATCCAAGGTCTATTTGACTCGTACGTCTCCTCAATTTAGAGTGAATTACGAAAAACTGAAAAAATGGCAAAAAATTTACGAGTCAAACGGACCTCAGATTCATATTCAATGGTTCGAATTACATGTCCCACCTAGGTTGGGTTAAAAGCACTCACCAGGTTTTTTTGGCTGCCGGTGAAATTGGCAGGCTTTTCAGCCCAAGCATCTCGCACGCCACGGCATATGGGTTATCAATCAGCATGAACATGTAGCCCGGTTGAAATGGGTAGGGAATTCACAAGGGATTGTATACTGTCATATTGTTGTAGGTCGTACATTCATAACATTACTAACATAGTTGTGAAACTGTTCGGTCTACAACTATTTATACGGCAGTTTAAATACCTCGCGAACTAGCTAAGAAATTTCAAGTCGCTGCAATCTTTATGTTTAATAAGACACGGTGCATAATAGAGCGATACGATACGGAAGCGACATCGACATGCCGAGCACGTGGGAATTGGTTGGAAGCGATGAAAACCGTGCAAACTTGCACGACAACTATCAGGGAGGTCCACTCTATTAAGACTAATACCCCAAATGCCTTAAAAAATGCGCCTTTTTTATGGTATTCCTCCAAAATAAGTTTTGATATCTAGGGAACTTCGTTCTAATTTTTATTAACAAATAACAAATATCATTAATTATAATGGGATTATAAGGACAACATTGTTTTAATAATATGTAAAACCAATACTTCTGACGAACTCGACTATTCCTTAGAATGGTATACATATTTGCCGATGAAATTTGTGTAATTGTCTCCAAGTCCCACTAAAATCACATCATTGAAGTTTTTTTAAATAAATTTTGTATAAATTCTATATGTATTGTTAAATACTTACTTTCATTGGACTGCTCAAGATATTTCCAGACGTTGCCCTTAGCGCCGAATACGAAGTGAGAAATGATAGTGTCAAATATAAACGACAAGTGAAAAATGTAGCTATGTACGGTTGCAATTTATTTAATATCCACACGTTTGCATGAGGCTATAACGTTATGTTTTAAATCCGTAACACCGTAATGAGAGATTGTTATTACCAGTTACAATTTTATTCTCAAAAGGAACATTCTAATAAAAATCGTTTGTATAGTGAATTTCCCCAAACTGTAAAGCCATTCCCTAGAGAAATTGAAATTCCTCCAAAATCGGGTAATTCTCCCCCGTTTGGCATCACTGACAGCGACACCGCGGCGACATATATCGCTTGCATATCTGCCAAGCGACTCAGTTTGCAATCAGACCGCATAAGGGCGTGTCGAATCGCTTTAATGTGGACCGTGCCTAATAGAGGTGTCAAACTATCGATAGTCACACCATCGATAGTTTTGATAGTTTTCCGATATTCACGATAGTCTCGAAAAAAACAAAACTATCGATAGCACTATCGATAGCGCTAAATCAGTCAGGTTGCTTTGGTTTTACACGATCATAGTGAAATAAATATTTTCTTATAAAAGTTATAATCATTCAAAGTAACTGCTTAGCCAAAATACTTCTCGTTTTAGAAAGTTCAAAAACAAACACAAGTTATACAAACAAACCAGGATTTACGATTAACATATATATGTATTTTGGCCTAAATGCGTGCATATTTGATTATGACGTCGGCATCACACTAAAAAACAAAATTTTTAATTCAAATTAAAAAATTCAGGTATTACATACAATAGATCGATAGTCCTACTAAACTATCGATATTTTTGATAGTATCAGAAGAAACTATCAATGAGTATTGATAGTCTAAAAAAATTGAAACTATCGATACTATCGATAGTGCCATCGATAATTTGACAACTCTAGTGCCTAACACAGTCCGATAGAATTTGGCCAGATCTCAGCACCAGAAACCTGTTATATTTTAGGTGCGATAAATTCGAATCTGCACTCTATTCTCTGTTCCCCGCAAATAAATAATACGTTTCTCTTTTTTTTTATAACGAATAATAATAATTTGAGGTAAATATCAAATTAAAGAGTTTGGCCTATAGATGTGCAATACGGTTTTATTTTTTGAAGCACGAACTTTGTTTCAGCGGTACAAGGTGATTTAAAAATGTAAAAACCGACACCATGCGATACGTGCTTAAAGGCACGAATAACCGATTTTGATTCATAGGTCAAGGTTTTGGGTGTGCTTGGCAAATTTCGTATTTCGGTACTTGTTTTACACGACAAGACTTACAAGAAAATTAGCCTCACCACACGAGTATTTCTGCTTCATTTTTTATTGTATCAATATTATTTCGTTATTATTATTTTGTTATTTCTTTAAACTTATACTATGTCTGCATTGAGAGATTTATCTATTCAGATTTAATAAAACCAGTTGCTAAATCACAACCGTCTCCATTGCCACAACGAGATATGTTCGACGGTCACATTTTTAAACATTTGACGTTTGCTTATGCATGACTTCATAAATACAGTTGCGGACATTGAAATGCAGACAGATGAAAGGAAGGTACCAGAGCGGAATTTCGTTATGTGAATTCTTAATATTATTGGCTTCTTATTCGTGGTAAATATGTATGTATAGTATATAGTTTGGAAGATGGAACTAATGGTACCATATTCCGAATCACTTTCCTAAATTTAAGAAAAATTATCAAAATGGTAAAGAACAACATTTCACTAATTATTAAACAAGAACCATTGGTACAATAAGAATTTCCTGCGGAAATAAACATTTTTAAAGAGCTATTGGGGAAAAAACTCTCTTTTCAAAATCAAATCGGGGGTCCTTGGCATATCATGAAGACCTAGCTAGAAAATAGGACTGCCAATGCATTTCTTGAGTCGAATTGCGTTCTAGAGGATGTTTGGTGCAATGTTATCGAAGCAGAACCATTACGGAATTTTATAAATTTTATGCATGATATTATCATAAAACATTTTTTACGAATTTTTAATTTTTAAAATAATATCTTCTTAATTTATTACAACCAAAGTTATTCAAATATTAATAATTTGCTTTTGAAACTAACAAAAATATAAAAACGCCTAAAAATACGAAAATGCATGCAGAAATAGAATTTGAAATCTAGCAATGTCCGCAACTGTATATTGAAAATACAAATGTCATTTGACTTATGGCATGTGCAAATTATATTTATTGATTAATATTATTGAAGATTTAAAAAAGTTTTAACTTAAATCTACTTCCTTTCGAGATTTAATTTTATATGGCAAATCTCGAAGGATTTAACGTTAAGTCTCGTCAGAGGGCTAAACCTTCATTAAATCACACAATGGAGATTATTTATAGATCAATATTATTGAAGATTTAAAGAAGAAATTTTAACTTAAATCTACTGCCTTTCGCGATTTAATTTTATATGGCAAATCTCGAAAGATTTAACGTTAAGTCTCGTCAGAGGGCTAAATCTTCATTAAATCACACAATGGAGATATAGTATTAAGTACACTTTTATTAATATCTGTAAGTTTTAATTAATACTCATTCAGAATACGAACATAGTTATATAGAAATGTTCACAAGTAAATGATAGTGGATTAAAGAATATAAAAATGATGTCTTTAATCTTTCCTGTCACCTGCAAAGTGCGTTACTTAATTTCACAGTTGAGTTGTCGAGCGACATGGGCGAAGCTAATTGAATTATATGTAAATTCTATATATAAATTGTTGCTCTTGAGTGGATGATTTCCGTAGGTATGTGCGATAATATGTAATTTGGAGTGGGTCTAACTTCAGCGCTTGCATTGAGCGGTTTGTGTGTAGGTGTGAAAGAGTGGGACGCCTTTAATGATGTAAATAAAAATATTAAATGCGTCGCTTTCAGTGCACCCCTGTACTTTAGCGTCTGATCACCCCTGTACTTTAGTGAATAGGCTTAATTCATCAATATTGATATGTGTATATTAGGGCGGATAAATTTGTAGTTATTTTTCCGATTATGCGCATGTAGCGCGGAAGGATTCTACGTGTAATTCGAAGCAAACTTGCCGAAGAAACCCTGGAATAGGTTTCCTAGCATTTTGTTGTAGTGTCGTAATGAAGTTCTTAAATGTTGTATAAAAACATGCTATAAGGGGTTTTTTGGTATGAGGAATCCAATTCTGCATTTATCTTTTTTTTTTTAAACTTCCACTATGACATGACAACCCCATTTGCCCTTCGTGCCTTGAAGAGGTTGAGACGGCGGAACACTTTTTGTGTCTCTGCCGCGCCTTTGCAAGGATTAGGTATAACTACGATTTGCATCCGTTCTGTTTTTTGCCTGACCGTACTGTTATTTAAAGGTCTGTCCTGCGTAGTTTTTCAAAGCAGAAAACCCTCAAAATGTACTGATTTTTTCCAAGTGTCCTGCCTTGGTCCCGCATTTTCTTCGATATTTTAAAATTAACTTTTCCTAATCGAAATAAAAGCAGTGTCGATAACTAATTGATAACTACATAAGGGTAAGCTGGTTTTGAAGGTTCAACTAGTCAATGCGTTCTAAATATTGTACGGTTATGGACAATGAATGACGAGAAATTGAAGGCCAGCATCAAATATATCAATAACACTGTTCTACAAATTTTAAGGTAATCGCTTAAGAAAAAAAATATTTTCCAAGCCAATTTTCCTTTCAAACAAGCGTTTTCGTAATTTTTTCGAAAAACGTGTTTTTGGTACATTTCGAACCTATTCGTCAATATCTCATACAAAAATTATCCATCAACATAAGCGACCTACAGTCTTTTACAAAAATATATTACTTTGCCGATTTCGATGAAAATTATTAGTGTTACAGGCGACCAAAATCGAAAAATTGAAATTTCAATCATTTTCTTTTTTCCATTAAATGAAAATCTGATGAGAAATGTAGATGTTACGGAACACAATCTGCACAAAAAATATATATTTTTGCAAGGAGCCCATCAATACCTTTCGAACTGTTGGTCGTTTCATGAGATATTGAGGAATAACTGAAAAAGTACTAAAAATACGTTTTTTGAACAAATCTCGAAAACACTTCTTTGAAAACATGGGTATTTTTCGAGTTCAACGACCCAAAGTTTGCCTAAAAAATTTGCTTTACAGAGGTTCATATATCGTGTAAAGTAATACGTAATATGCCTTATTATAATTTTGTAAATATTCATTACTAAAAGATTAATACCAATGAAGCAAATGTGATTTATGTTTAAAGTTTAAAATTGGATTAATTAATAATAATTAATTAAATAATTAAGAAATATACACTCTTCGTTATTTGAATAGCGCATCCTTTTAATATTTAGTAGGTACAGTTTTCCTTTTGTTTGTTTAATATTCATTAACTTTTTATAAAAATATAGCATATTCTACGTCTACATCCCATTTAAAAAATTTTTTAAATTAAAAAAAAAAACATAGGGGCGACAATTTTTTTTTTGTTGAAGGTGCTGCGCATTTTCTTCCATATAAAAATTTTGTCAAGCATACTTTTTATGGTAGAAAATCCAAAAAAGGGTGCGCTATTCAAATGATGAGGAATGCATATATGTAGTATATTTTTGTTATTTTTATACTACGCAATTATATGTAGGTAAATTTATTGAAAAATTGTCCTGCATTTTTAAAATATATTTATGGTCACCGTAGGTATAACGTTTTTGGGAATGATGTGTTGATAGATGAACAAGTGAGCTCTCTGATACTTAACAAACAGCTTCGATTTATTCGCAAATCAACTGAGTCTGAGTACAGTTTTCTACACGCGTTCTTTTGTGCACTTAGTTGTGACACAAAAACAAACTTGTTAGATAACAAAACAAAAAGTCACAGCCACGCACTTTGGTAGGTATACCTGACCTAAAGGTAGTTAAAACGAAGAATAACACTAATGCAAATAAAAGCGAACGGAGACACGAACTTTTCAGAACGAAAAGTGACACCGAAAATTGTGCAATGCCGAAACCGGTTTGTCTCCAAATTAAATTTGACAAGGGATGACAGAAAATCGATCCACCACACATACATGCATCACACATGTGAATTTAACTAGTCTTTGGCCTATTTTTTAAATAAACCGTTGCAAGTTATTAGCATGGATTAGTGGATGAACAAGCTGTTGTCATTGCAGATTGATTGCTTCGCAGTTTTAAATATACCGCAGAAAAATCCGTTGGCTGGTCACCAGCTATGCAAAAATACATATACCTTTGCAAATATTTATGTATATTCGTATGCATACATATGTATATGAGCAAATCTCACGAGTTTTTACATTTCTCGACAAAAACATGTTTTTGGTCGAAAAAGGTGGCACATTTACACAATGAATTGTCTTCAGTTTTGCATATAGAACAATATTCCATCGCGAAATTTTTTAAATAAGAATTTAAAAAAGATATATTATAAAAATAAAAATATTCGCCCGTACTCATATACCCGTAGTTGTGTAGCTAACGTATCCGCCACGTTTACTCGCACGCCTTAACTTAAAAGTCATATTATTTAAAAGTAATTAAATATTGGCGTGGAGTATTTTTCTTCAGTGTCCTTCGCTAATATATTCTTGTAGATTAATATAATAATTTCTTCAAGTATATAACAATTTAAGAATGAATTTCGAGTGTGCCAATAAAGGTTATAATATTGGATTTTTTTTTCGCAAATAATTTTTTTCATTTGGTGGCACACTAGTTTTTTTACCACAGATTGCTTTGTTTTAACAAGTAGAACAATCTTATCATTCAGTGTTAACATTTTGAAGTAACTTAAACTTTTAAAATTAATAAATCGTTGAATTCAATTTTCATAGCGTCTAATATGAATATTCAAGTAGAAAACTTTCCAAAGTTATAAAAAAAACTGTTATAATTTTTTTGAGTGACAATGAAAAAAAGAAAACTTTCGGTATTTTTTGAATAAATAAATGTTTTAAGGTTTAACTTGTTCAAATACTTGATTAATTTTTTACCTGTTTCTGGCACTCCACTGCTTAAAACTAATGCAAGAAGAATGCATTGGCGTTTTTTTTGTGCCAAGAGAAGTAAGTGACACAAAACAAAAAAAAACTCGTGAGATTTGCACATAAAATGTATGAACGACATAAATACGTACATGCATACATGTATGTATACATATAGCATTGACAATGCTTTTTCTATAAAATTTAAAGCTTTATAAAGGTAATAAAAATAAAATTGTAAATTTAATTTAATCCTCTCCAAGCAGAAAAAAAAATACATACATGTACATATATATGTATATATGCAATGCGACTGTAGTTTTATAAATTTAATATACACATGGCACAGCTTAATTGTTATAAATTTTTTCTAAGATAACACTTCAGCAAATTGTTTCCTTTATTCAAACGGTCCTATTTGCTTTTGTGATTTCCTCTCTAATATATACCGTGTTAATGATCTACGAAATGGAGCTACTCCCTAGCCTACTAAATACACAATTGCTTCAAATTTCATCCTAATTATTATAACACAGAATCTGTGTAAAAAATTCAGCGACGGCGAATAATCTTTTTTTATACTTATTCCGCCTTTTCAAAACTCTCACACCAAAGCTGTGCAGACAAAAGTGTAACGAGAATGCATAAAAGTGCAACTATAAAAAAAACTGTCTGACCGCATTTGTCCGACCATTACAAGGCAATTCCATTACGAAAACCGCAATAATATTTCGGTTGCACCAGAACAACGCCCCACTCTTTGCACATCGCCATTGTGTAAATACCTAACCTATTCCATTGTAAGTAAATGCCTCCTCCCACTTTAATGCAGACGTTTGGATTCTCTAAACCGAATGCAAACCATCAAGTGTCGCCTTACAACAATAAGTGCCAGTGATGCACTTTTAAATTGCAGCTTTGTTAGTAATTCTGACCAGGCCAAGCCAATATAAAACCAAAAGTCGTGGTAAAGCGGTTTCTAATGCGCTTTTTTGTCAGCAACTGGAAAATTAGCTGGGCATTCTTATAATTTTACTAAGCCACTAATAGCACGCAGCCAGGGATAATAAACCAAAAACATATTCTTAATCTACATAAAGGAAATTATATGAAAACGTTGAAGGCTTCCATGGATNGATCGCTGCGATTCTGGTGCCCATTTGCGAGGAGGCTGGTTTCTGTATTTAAGAGATGACGTGGTCAATCGATAAGCAAAAAATATTGGCTTAAGCTTTTCCCCCGGACTTTGTATACCATGCAAACCTATCTACCGGTATTGCTGCAGACTTCACTATTTGAGAAGCGCTGATTGCTTTGAGCTATCAACTCTTTTGAGCCCTTCAAGTCCCCTGAACTGTGTTCTTCGGGACCGGTTGTGTCTCTCTCAGCATGCTTACCTGCAGAATAGATCTGTGGTATCTGCCTTCCAGACAATTGTTAAAGCTATCGTGCATGCCTTTAAGAATAAGAACTGTGTACTTGTAGCCCTCTTTAGTACCGACGTGATTTTTAGCAACGTGATAACCGGGACAAGAGTATAATCCCTGACTATCACATGCTTCACTCCAATGCGTACTCTCTCCCTTTTTCCGGATCGTCATGGCAAACGAAATCCTGGAGAAGTTGTAAAGGAGAGGCTGGCGAGCTATTGTCTTTATATCATCAATCATTAGAAAGAATATTTTAAATACTCTTTATGGTCTGTAAGTGTACCTAAACTTGGCCATGAACTGGTCTGATAGAAACTCTGTGTCTAGAGATCCAAATATTGCTATGGAGAAAAGATGGGACCATCCTTCTAAAGTACTATCTTGGTTATATGAGACGAATATTAAGTAAATTATGCTATACGGGGTCATCATCTGGTGGTCTTCACGATATACGTCTGCTCTAGTTATGAAGCTAAAGCGCATACAAAAGGCCGCCCTTGTTGGAGTGAACAGAGCGCTTCTTCGAATCAGAAAAAAACCGGATCAGTGTATCCCGAGGCAGGCTTAAAGGGAGTGTTTATCTACACATATTTCTCTGTGGTTTAAATTGGAGAGTACTTGCCTCGGAAATAGAGGCCCAGTGAATATTTTCACGGATAAATCGAAGTTGGGCGGCAGAGTTGGTGTAGGTGCATGCTGTCACAAGATCATAGTATAGCCCTCTTTAAACTGCCTAATTTTTGCAGCATTTTTCAGATAGTAGTGTTCGTGTAGAAAAAGGAAGTCGACTGATACAATACCAACAAGAAAGGTTATTACTGACAGTGATATCCAAGTGGAAATTGCGGTCCTAGGGTCTCTCATTGGACGATTTCTCTCTGGGTTACCTTGGCTTACTTCCAAGCCAAATTTATTTGTATCCCAGGGCACAGCGGACTTCGCATGGCTAATAAATTGGCTTCGAGTGG
>NW_016168183.1:0-19809 GCF_001687245.7 Rhagoletis zephyria | reverse complement strand
GGCCGCTTTTCATATAACGGTAAATTTCAGAATGCTTGAAATTTCAATATTTCGAAATTTAAGGACGCTATTTTACTTAAAATGTATACACCCCGGCTTATCATGTAGCGCTACACGGTCAAAAATTTGGGTTTAATTTTTAAACCGCGCTGGGACTACTGCCTTTTTTAAACTTTTATAGTCTACTTTTTAAACCAGTCAATAGTTTTACGCAATTTTTAATATATTCTGGTTTAAATTTTAGCCCAAAAAGTTCGTGGTTTAAAAATCAAACCAAAATGTTTTAATTCTAGTTTCTAGGTTTCATATATAGAAAATTTGGTTTAAAATCTAAACCGAAATAGAATATGTTTGCACAGCGAATTGTGGTGTTGATTCAAACTCAACATATGAAAGCACATTTACATGCGTGGCTGTAGCTGAGTGTGCAAAGATGCTTGATACAATTCGTTGCTACCAAGGCTGTCCGGGTTCAATCCCAACCAGACGGAGCATGAAATTTAAGATTGTTTTTTTTTTTTATTCCTAATTATGAAAATGTTTGGGTTTAACATTTAAACCGAATTGTTTAAATTCTAAACCCAACATATGTGCTCTCTTTTTTTTAAACTTGGAAGGTTTGTATTTGAAACTGAATTTAGTTTGGTCATATATGTAGTCCAAAAAGTTTAAAATTAAAACCGAAATTTTTAACCGTGTAGCTTTCGGAAAGGAGGAAAACATATATTTAATACTTGCGCCGGGTATTTAATGTTCGGCTCCGCCCGAACTTAGACTTTCTTACTTGTTTTTGTTTTATTTTGTTAAATTTTTTTTTGGTTTTATTTTACTATTTAAAAGCATTGTTTTCTTTTTCCAAATACTCACTAATCTTTGTATTCATGATCATCGTGACGATCTATGTATGTTGCCTTTTCCACGCGACATGCAGGTTTCGTCGACAACGAACTCGTTTCAGCTGGTTTACAGCCCGCTGCTTACGAAACCCGAGTTCAGCGTGGTTGTTTACGCTAATAATATATGTATGTATTTTTTTCAAAGTATTATCACTATTTTTCCACGGCAAACTTTTACGTTGTTGTCATTTTAAAGCTAACACCAGCTACATTAAATGCGAAATAAAAATAAGTTTTACTTAAATTTAACTAACTAAATAAATTAAATTCTTGCTAGTTTATCAGCAGAAGTCAAGTTCACAAAAAACCAAGCACACTAAATATTATTATACCGTTTATTGCTGCTTCGCAGGTACTTCACTTTATATCACTCACTGGCTTCACTTTTTGTCGGCTGCTAAAAGAAAAGAATACAATGCGTATTATATAGTAAGTAGTTAGTGTTTTTTATGGCATTTTGTTTTGCTGAAAAATTTTCATTTCTTGTTATAAAATGTTAGCACATAAATTTGAAAAGTAAATAAATGCCAACATTCACACCTTGCCACGTGTGGTTGCAGTTTGCTGGCCAAATATGGTTTCGAACAATAAACAACGTCTGCAGCAAGGTGTTTATGACCAAAAACAAGCAACTACAATGACACGAACAAGTACAACAACAGTGTGTTTGTTGCATGAAATACCTGTGAGCATGTGCAAAAAAGTGTATATGGATTGGTGATGTTGTCTGCGTAGGTGCGCGCATCTTTGAAAGTACAAAAGTAGTAGTTGTTGTTGTCTACGTTGCGAGGGCCATAAAAATAATTGTCAACCAAGGAGTTTGGCATTCTGTAAGAGAAAAGGAAATAAAATAATCTTAATAGAAGCGGCACATAAATACATGTGTACATATTTATGTGCTAAATGTACTATAAGAATGTACCTATAAATGTAACTTAAAGCTGTAGAGATTCACTAGATCTTCTTTCTTTATTGGCGCTAAGATTTACTAGTTACTTAGGTTAATTTTTTGACATATCTGCTTTGTTGTTTGACCGGTGGTGTCTGTATTGATTACTCCTGAATGAATCGGGAGTATTAGGGTCGTGTTTCTAATATCAACATAATGGGGCACACCTGTATATTCTTCTGCGTACAAAATAAAGACATCCACAAAAATTAAAAAATTTGCAAAATTTTGACTTTGACCAGCTATAACCCAGCGATCCAATAATGTGTCAAATTTGTCAGATTTGAAGTCAAACATTTGTCGAAGTTTTGGAATTTTTTTTAAAATTAAATTTTGTTTATACAGTTTTGAAATTTTCGTGAGTGCCTATTTGTTGTTGAACAAAATCAGGCGGTGCACCATAGAACATTGCGATGCTGATAATTTAGGGATGGCCCTAATGGATATGCTTGGGTTAAACTCAAGAACTGCACTGGTTCCGTCGGTATCCGCTCTATCTCTCCTTCTCCTGCTCATTCCAGGATACTTTTGGCCCTAAAAAATTTTCAGACGAGTTTCTGGGTAGGTTTGGCTGAATTTATCGTTCGCAGTCTTGTACAGCATAATGGATCTATCATCGTCAGAAGCAACTTAAGTAAACTTGTAACCAGCATTCATAATGTTTTTCAAGTTAAAATTTTGTTGTTATTTTTTTATGAAAATATTGTCCATGCTTACATCAGCGCAAAAATGCCGCTTGAGACTTAAACTTTTTTTTATAGTAAATGGGTTATGGTCTATAAAACTGCATACCCGCAAATTTTCTAAAAATTCAGACTGAAAAGTTAGAAATTCTGATGAAAATTTGTTGAATTTTTCTAATTTTTGTACAAAGTTGACACTTGGTTTGAGTCACTGTACATGCAAGTATAAAGAATGCGACGATAATTGTCTCACGCTAATTTCTTCTGAACAAACATTTTATTCTGATTTCTTCGGAAATTATTTCTTCCATTCTTCCACAAGCTTTGCATCTTCATACATATTACCTTGCCCTTCATCATTAATCATACAAACTTCTGTGTTACCAGCTGCGCATTTTATGTGGCTGAAGAAAAATCCATAAATATGTTGCAGCAAAAGTTTTGCATGCAATTTGTCAAAGGGACCATTCAAAAAATGTTACGAAAAGTTCGTAAATCCTCAGTTTTTTTGTAAGCGTTATCAACGCGAATTTGAATTATAGTTTTTCTCACGTATTATCAATGCAACGAAGACCACGATATGCGCCTTTTACTATTTGCAAACGAAGTGATTTTTATTCGTAAATTTCAAAAATATATTTATTATATATACAGTCAGCGTTAAAAATATGCATACCCTGATGCTTTGGCGNAAAATCCATAAATATGTTGCAGCAAAAGTTTTGCATGCAATTTGTCAAAGAGACCATTTAAAAACTGTTACGAAAAGTTCGTAAATCCTCAGTTTTTTGACGTAGAATACNTGCTTTCGTTTTTGACTTGGATATGCTCTTAACCATACCACGTATTCTACGTTTAAATTTAGCGGGTGTATCTCCGATACAGCCTGCAGACCAAGACGAAGGCGCTGGACTGTTCCTTTTTGTAAGCGTTATCAATGCCAATTTGAATTATAGTTTTTCTCACGCATTATCAATGCAACGAAGACCGCGATAAACGCCTTTTGCTATTTGCCTACGAAGTGATTTTTATTCGTAAATTTCAAAAATATATTTATTATCTATACAGTCAGCGTTAAAAATATGCATACTCTGATGCTTTGGCGATTTTATTTATTTATACTTTCCATACCAAATTTTTCTTATTTTTTTTTTGTATAAAAATATAGTTCCTTTAACAGCAGAAACCACAAGAATAAATTCCTATGAAAAAAAATCGAACGCATAAAGTGTTAATTCATCACTTTATTTATTCAAAATATATTTAATTTGACACAGGATGCGAACAAAAGTTAATGAATGTCCTTTGGCAATTGTTAGTTCTAACTGTATCATAACTAATACATATCCTATCATAGATAACCCAGTAATTTAATAAAAATTGATACAATCATGATAAACTTCATGCAATTTGTTTACCTCATATGCCATTCAAAGAACTGGATTTGCTGGTTTCACCGGAACTGCATGAAATAAATTCTTTAATTTGAAATATTGCAAATAGTTGTAGAAGTGTTAGTTACAATTACTTGAGCCGTAGCAGAGCTGTGGCTTTTATTGCGAAATTATTTGGTTCGTTATGTCAATATTCACATACATACATACATACATATATATTTAGTTTTATTTGAAATAATTTTTTTGCGATGCAAAAAAATTCACAAAATTAATTGACATAAAAATGATTTTTTACATACACAATTTAGTAGGTGTACTGATGATGAGTGTGATCATACATTTGCGCGTATATAAGCAAATAATTGAAATAATTAAATAGATTAATTGTGTTAATTTAATAATGGTACTTAATGACAGCAAACAAAATAAAAAATTCAACATGCTTGTACTGAGTGAAATATTTTGGTAGGCAATATTAATTCGAGAAGTGTGTAAATAATACTTGTTGACATATTTCTGTGTTATGAATTTGTGCACAAAATATGTATGTGAAAATAATGCGAACGAAAAAAATCAACAAGTTTAAATTATGTGGAGGAAATAATGGTTTAACGCATAAAAAAATTAAATATTGCTACTGTTCAATAATTAATTGGAATTTTGTGTTTACGAATTGTGATCATAGCTGTAGTGCTTAAATTGCTTTTGCCGCAGGGTTTAGAGCTTTAGCAAACATAAATTCCAAATAATTTAAAAAACTAAATAAAATTTATATTTATTATGGTAGTGGAACAGCCAGATGTGGAACTCAACCGCCTCCTCCCAAACTGTTTGAAATTTATGCAAAATGCTTTGAGACATTATAGGCCTTTTTGAGGTTATAACACCTAGGTCTTAAGGGTATGCTACACCCTAAATGAACTGGCACCAAATCGAATACTAAACACATAGACCTCCTAAAAATCGATGGTCCTTTTTGTAACGGCAAAAACCGTGGTTACTATTGGCCACATCCACCTAATCACCAATTTTTTAAAATGAATAAATACTTTTGGTTACATTCATTCATCCTGGTCTTTCCTTTGGATAAGAGTTGAAAAAATAATAGAAGAATGCGGCAGCGTCTCTGTTCGGCGTAGGGCACGTGAAGGTAATCTTTAAGTTACTGGATACTCCGTTTGGCCTGCTATTTACAGATGTTCTCTTAACCCTGTCCTGTTCACTAGAAGACATAGCGGGTCTGTTCCACTTGTTTTCCCTGAGAGAATCCAGTAGTAGCTCAATACTGCTAGAAAAATGGCAATGGAAAGAAGCGGACCTCTCGTCTTAGGTAAGTCAGTAGTTGTGTGAAGGCGTAATCAAGCCAATTATTTTGTCTTTGCTTGGATCGGCGGGCCGCTCTGGAGCACTACTTCTGTAGAACTTAACGTTGTGCTCAGTATTGTACCCGTATACAACGCAGGCAAGGCTGCTTGAGTTCACTTTTTCATCAGGCCTTCAACCCATTTTCAGGATACTCAGCGATTTTCGCAAACTTCGACCTCATACCGGGAAAAAACGGTATATTGTATACCAATTCTATTTTTGAATGGATTCTCCTCTAAATCCACACATCCTTCAAAAGGCGAGGATTTGACAGTAACGGATTGTGAGACAGAAGATACGCGACCTCAGTATGCGTCGAAATTACATGCATACCGCAAAGCTATAAGGGAGACGATTAACTGACATCCAAGGGTTAATCAGCTTTTAAAATCGCTTATGTTGCGGTCGAAACTGATTTGGGAATGCCTCGACTCCTTATCGGTCGCCTCGGAATACTTTCAAATTAGGCAGGGTACCTCGAGATAATTTTCCCTGGCAGAGAGTCAGTGGGGTGGCCTGTGAAAATCTGCAACCTTTTACTGTAAAAATAGGCTTTTAGTCTGTTCAGCAAGATATGGACTAAAATCCCGATATACAAAGCTCTTCTGGCCGGTAATCGACTATTGCTCACCAGAACTATGCTTTGCTATGCTTAAAGCTGTAGGCCATATTCGCATTGCAACAGCAAGTTTATGTCTATGAGTACCATCACAAGTTCTGTTCTCCGATCTTTCTCCATCTGTGTATGAATATAATAGCTGCAAATCTCTCGAGCCGAGTCTAAACTAGAAGCGACTCCAGAATCGCAGTTGAACAAGTTGACATTCATGGAAAAGCAAAGCCAATCGGTAGAGTTTATGAAAATGTTGAATATAAGTTTTTCGTAGTCTTTTTTTAACACAAAACTACAAAGGCGTAAGCAACAATCAAATGTTCTATCAAATAGTATTATACATGTCGATTTTTGTTTACATAAGAATTCCAATTCAGCCGCTTATCAGGGGTTATAACAAGATATTTGACCTCGCCCCATCAGGGTTATTATCAGGGGTTATAACAATATATTTGACCTCGCCCCATCGCTCTTCCAAGGTCCGGCCGAATAAAGTGTCGCTTTTTCTCGGATTGATACTGAGGCTCTCACTGGCGCAACGTGAGAGATGGTAATGCCCAACTTTTGTCAGATCATCGGCCTAACTAACAACATCATAACCGAACTCATCTAGTCCGATTTAGTTGTGGTTTATAATGACAAAGCGAAAAAATAAAGTTTGACCCCATCAATGCATCTCGGGATTAGTGTTGAAAATAAAATATCACAGCCTGCATCTTTGAAAGCTTCAAAGATTCTACTACACAGTGTAACTCCTCCTTGTCAATGATGAATCTGCTGCCTGGGAGGTATACATAAATGAAGCAGATATTTGTTTTGATCGGTCTTATTGTTTAGAAATTTGCCATCTTGCTTATTTAGGCGGCCTTCAAATTGGTTGGCTTCTTACATAAAAAAGTCAGTATGTTTCAGACAAAGTCTTGCTTTGCTCAAAGCGGAGCCTCCATGAATTTCTCGTAGAATATCTGTTGAGTTTATTATGATCAGTGAGAGCTGTTTTGTGCTCGTTCTACTGATTGTCTCACCGGCCAACGGTGCCCTTATGAAAGGGATTTCAATAGGACAGCCCTGAGCTGGATCGCCGCATTTTCTAATTCGTCTGTATTAGGAGAAATTAACTTTGTTTCCAAAGCAAAGAAAGGCAAATAAGGGAAACGGTCGTAGAATGCGTATAAGTGCGTGGTTGCAGCAAATGTAAATTTTTTCGTGTATATACATTAGGGTGCACCACTCTCCATAGAAAAAATCTCGGTACTGTTTTTCCAGCAGGATTAAGATCTATGTGAGATCTGAAAAAAATTAGTTTTTAAATAGGGTTTAAAAATATTTTTTTTTCCAAAAATTTACCTCAGGGGCTAGAAGAATTCAAGCTTTATAAAAAATTTAATAAATCTTATCAACAAAATTATTATTAATTGCTCACGTAAATCTTTATACTTTTCAGAAATATTTTGGCGGACATCTTAAAATGTAATGAATTTTAAAATTCCGGCAGAGAAAGCAGATTTTTTTTTTGAGTCACCCTAATGTATATAAATATTCATTTTATAAGAGAAGCTAAACTAGAATCCTTTTAACTCTGGCCATTAAATACAAAAATAAGAGAAGTAAAAAAACTTAGTGCGGAAGACCTATCGACTCTAAAGATCAGAAAAAAGGCTGCTAGAAATCATAATTTTTACTTATTTTGGTGACTGCGATATGTTCATATGCTACTAAGAAGTATTCAGCAAGAATAAGAAAAGAACAGTAATTTCCGCCAGCAACTCAATATTAAAGTCTCTCAACATTACCATCGCGGCGGCACGTAAGCTATTATCCAATTCAATCTAATCTACCAACTGCCTGCCTTAATTCCCCACCTCCTTTCATCCACCGCCACTGCGCTTCGTCGCGCACATTGCAATTTTCAAATTGTTTGCCGCCATTAAAGCGTAAAATTGACAACAAACAAATTCATCTTGATTATTGCTAAACGCCAAGCTGTTGCAAATGTTTAACTTTGCGCCACGGCTGAGAGCAGGCCAAGCAGCCAGCAGTTACTACTCACTTTACCTGCCGCAGATCAGCCGCTGGATGCCAATCGGCGAATGTGCAACTCACAGCCAAAGCAAAAGTGAAGAAAAAATGTAATGACAGTGGCAACAAAAAAAAAACAAATGTAGCCGCAGCAACAGGGGGCAAATTGCAACAGCTCGGCGATGAAAGCAGGAAAAGCAAAAAAAGCGAAAAAACCCGTAAATGTTGCATACCAATTTGCCTGAGCGCACACACCTGACATGCATGCCACGCAATAGCAGCAACGCCAGCAGCGAAGACTGCACGGCATGTGGCTGATTTGGAAGTATGTACTATGTGTGTGTGCGTGTGTTTGTGTGGGTTTGTAGCATAAAAAATGCGGAACCGCCCGCAAAGTCAACTAGGCAACTAACAGACAAACAAGCAAACATCATCTTAGTGGGGTCGTCTCTGGCTTGGGTCGGTTGGGTCGCTCCTTGTCTGCTCGGTTGCTAGGAGCAGCAGTGTTGACGTTGTGTTTTTTCTCTTTGCTCTTGGCAGCATGATAAACGATTATTGAGATTTATATCTATAAGCGTCTTTTGGTTGGCGCTTTGTTTTCTTGCATCAACACCCCCAAAACGATGGCAGCAGGGCAAGCTGTAGACTTTCAAACTAAGAAATCTAAACTTAGCTGCGGAGCAGAAACCTAGTACGACGAAAATGGGAAGGCACAAATATGTAGTGAAAAAAAAAGTTCAAGAAAAATTCTGAAGACGGAAATGAAATTATGGCAGTTGCAGCTGCAACAACAATTTTGCATGCAACAGCAGCAAAAGCCGAAAAGCTGACACATGCGGTGACTTGGCGGAAAATCAGATACCCACTTCATGCTGGTGGTGTTGCGTGAAATGCGGAAAGAAGTATTTATTTAGTTAGTAGGTAGTTGTGAAGGAAGGTTTCGCAATAGATGCCCGCATGAGCACAATTTAAATATTTTACTCTGGCCAAGTGGCAGCAGAATCGTGAAAACCCGGAAAAAAGGACACTGAAAAATAAAATTTTTATGAATAATTTTTTAGGCCAAGAAGGAGTATTAAATGCCAATTATTGGTATTAGGGGTCAGGTAATATCCAAAATTTTCAAAGCCGCTTGGTTAGTAAAAGTGATATCTGCGGCCTTGTATATTGCCATCATATGCACATTTTCATTTTAATTTTTCCAAATTATCAAACATTTTCTATTATTTTAAATTACCAAAGTTTATGCTCGAGATATAAATTACCAAAAAATTATGGCCAGCTTTTGAATGACTAAGAATTTATGTCCACCTCTTAAAGGACCACAAATGTATGGTGAGGTTTCAAATGGCCAAACATTTATGTTCAGCCTTTTAATAGCCAAAATTTTATACTCAGTTTCTGAGTAACACAAAAATGTATGTATGTATATCCAAAAAATTATGTCCAGCTTTAAAAAGCAAACATTTATGTCCAGCTTCTGTATGACCAAAAATTATCGCCACTTTTAAAATAACAGAAATTTTTTGTACCGCACTTAAATGATGAAACATGTATCTAAAATGTTTCATTTGCACAACTGTATGTCCATTTCTTTTATGTATTAGTACTAGGAAATTAAGCCCACATTTTAAATTTATTATCGCTTTTTCATTGGCAAAAAATGTATGTCCAGTTTTTAATGAAAACATGTGTGCCTGGTTTTTAAGTTACCATAAATTTATTTCCAGTTCATTTATGACCAAAAAATGTATCTTGTTTTTGTTTGATGCTTCCGACAGGGTATGAGTACAATATGATGTATTTTCAATCGAACTTCCGCCATCCCTTGCCAATTTTAGTATGCAGAGAAACCGGATTCATATTGTTCCATCTTCAGTAACATTCAGTAACAAGTAATTTTTAAGCAAAAAACAAAACCCACTTAAAATCTCAATTAAAATTTAGAAGTACCGTTAATTTTTTCATGTTCCAATGACCGGATTTAAACCAGATTAGTTTGGGACCACCTCTGAGACCCTACCTTTCCGATGCAAAAAGAATTTTCGAAATCGGTTGACGTGGTACAAAGTTATGCGGTAACATACAGAAAAAAAATATTCCGATGAATTGATAACCTCCTTCTTTTTTTGAAGTCGGTTAAAAATAATATGTTCCGTTATTAAATTACCAAAAACTTGTGATCAGTTTCCAATGAAAACAAGGTGTTTGATTTCCATAAAATTATGAGGAGCTAAAAAATTCTAAGACCATAAGTTTATGCTTAGTTAAAAATAATTATACTCAATCTTTTAATGGCCAAAATTTCATGTCCAGTTTTTAACTGAACATATTATGTTTTTCTTTTGAATTACCAAAAACTTTCATTGACAAAAAATTTATGTTCATATATTTATATATATATGTCCAGTTTTTAAATAATAAAAAAACTTACACTTTTTACTTCTATATAATCGTCTATTTGGTTTAAATTGTCATAGCATTATTTTTATTGTTCTTACGAATTTTTTTGATTAAAAAAAATCGTTTTTGGCAAATTTTTTTAAACCTTGTAGTTTCCGCCTTTTTGAGTTTTTTTGTTTTGTTTTCATAAAATCGTATTATCGTTATCGTTTATCAACATTTTTCACATTTATTGATCAATTTTAAAAAGGTGCAAAAAATTGGGGAAAATAGAGTTAGGAGCAACTAAAAGCTCAATAATTGCGGAAGTTACAAGGCTAAACAAATGTCAACAAATTTTTTTTTTCAAAATCTTAAAAAAATTCGTAAAAATACGTGTTCTTTTATTTTTCAAGCAGAAAAATATATTTTATTCTGAAGTTAATTCTCGATATACCATCGGTCTGCTGGAAGATTGCAAATGGATACAGACATGCATGGATTTATAGAACTAAAATATAAAAACTGCTTCTTAATACATTAAGAAGTCGGCTCTTGATACAAATACATAGTATATACTTATATTTCGAGCAGGAAGAAACAATAAAAAAGTAAAACGCTATATTTCTCAGATATTTTTTAAGCAAAAAATAACGGATAGATTTTGCTTCTTTTTTTTAGGCGTTATTCAAAAGCAAAGTGAAGTTAAGCAAAGAATTTCAATGATTTCGAAAAATCCCGAAAAGAGCCAGATAAATCACGAAAAGTCAAGCAGACTCCTTCAAAACCCGAAAAATCTTGAAAAGACGAAAAGAAATTCTGACAGCTATCATCAACTCAATTTTTCTTTAACAATGTTTTGCTACAAATTTTACCTTTTCGCATCCCTTCGTTAGCGTGATACATATTTATGTATTCTTTAATAATTTTACAAAGATCGCTAAAAACATTGACTCTAACGTCGTAAAGGAAAATTTTCTACTTTAAACAACACCACTCCTAATTTCTTGTGCTAAGGATAAGCAAGCTACTTGGCTTGAATTGTTTGCTAAAGTTGATGACAAAAAATTGCATTTTTCAGTGTTGAAGTGGGAAACAAAATTTGAAACAGGTCGCAAGACGTCAACAGCCAGCAAAGCAAGAAGAAAAAATTGAAAAAAGTAAGAAAATGAAAGAGAACAGCAACCAAGCAAACCTACGAGTACCAAGAGCAATAACAACATTGAGAATCCTAAAACAACAAACGGATCGTGGAACCAAGCAACCACGGTAGCGAAAGTAAACAAAGGAAGATGTGGACTTAGTCGCGTCTGAGTGGTTGGAGTGAGGCCAGAGCAAAAAAAAAAATAAAAATAAAAATACAGCAATAGTTCTGTGTACATAAGTATATAAAAAAATATATAAATATACATATGCACAGAAATATTTAAATATGTTTACGTCATGCGTGCGTACATACATATGATTGTCGACAAAATGCACAGCCAACTTAAAGAACAAACAAAAGTAGCCAAAGAGCTGCTTAGAACATTCAAGACGCAACAGCTAGTGGCAAGGGTACATACAGTGACTCAAACAAATGACCACGTTTTTTATTTTTTTAATATTTGTGATATTTTTCCAGCTAAATCATTTTTGGTATTTTTATTTAAAAATGTCGTGTAAATCACAGTATCAAACTTTATACAAAATTTACGAAAATTCAGTAAATTTTGATCAAAATTTCAACTTTTTATTCTGAAGTTTTAGAAAATTTTTGGGTATGCAGTTTTATAGCCCTTACAATTTTAGTCTGAAGTGCAAATTTCAAACGGCTAACAAATCGCGTTGATTTTTGAGAATTTTTTTTTTTGAGGCTACTTTTTCAGGTTTTTTAATATAACAAGCGCAATTTACAAAAACTTGCGTTGATATTTTGAAATTTTGTTGCTGGCGGTCTTCCGCGTTTTATTTCATAAGAAACTCATACAAAAGTTCAAAAATCCGTCACCAAAACAAAAAAAAGAATTCTCAAAAATCAACGCGATTTTTTAGCCGTTTGAAACTTGCACTTCATTAGACAAAAATTGTATGGGTTGCATACCCAAAAATTTTCTAAAAATTAAGAATAAAAAGTTGAAATTTTGATGAAAATTTGTTGAATTGTCCTAAATTTTGTATAAAATTTGAAACTGTGATTTTCACGGTCTTGGTTAGAGCTTTGACAATATTTTTATATAAAAAATAAAAAAAAAATTTTGCTCGAAAAACATTACGAATATCTGAAGAAAATCAACACGTGGTCATTTGTTTGAGACACTGTATATTAATTCAAAGCGCAAGAGAAGCAACCGCAGTAGATACAGCAGTAGAAGTTGGAGAAAAGCAAACCAACTGTTGGAGGACTGCCGCAAGGACCAACGAGTGCAGCAATGCCATGCGTTACTATGACAAACGAGCGGGCGTGTCCGAGAGTGCAACGCATATTATTATGTCTAATATGTAACCAGATGAAGAGCGACGAAAAGGAGTAAGTATAAGGACAAAGCGACTATACTCTGTGTTTTTGTGTACATGTGAGTGCGTGTGTGTGTGTGCAAGTTTGCCGCCGCTTACTTGCAACTTCTTGTGCTGCACACGTCTTTGATGCTACTCAGATTTCAAGTTAAGCAGCAGAAAATTGAAAAATGCACTGCAGGCGACGAGACGTCGCATACGACGCGTTGCAGCGAAGGAGGCCAAGGATGTTTCAGTGGGTATGCAAGCTAGCGTGTGAGGCGTGAAAAGCAAACAGCCCGCGGCGCATTCTTGACAGCAGTGACTGTGCGGTCGGTCACATGACTTGCAAGACAAAGAGCAAAAGCACCAGTAGCAGCAACAACACAACAATAACAACAACAAAAGTAATAATAATAGTAATAATAATAAAAGTAACAAACAACAAGTGGTGAATGGCAACAATCAGTGAATGACTGCAAAAGTCAAGTATGTATGTATGTATGTATAAATGGCTTGTTGCAAGTTTCAGTAACTGGGAGCAAAATTGGTCTTTGACGTCGAGGATGGCAATAGAGGCAGCGAAGTTAACCCGTGGATTTGAGCAAATGAAGCAGCTGACAAGATGGGTGTTTAGCCAAATTAGAGAAGGGTTGTGATTTTCAGAAAGTTTTGTAAAGTTGAGTGCTACAGTTCGATGCAGTGCATTATGAGGTAGTAACACTTCCCAAATACTTATAAGCAAATGTGTTCAAATGAAAAAAAAAAATACTTTTGTGAAACTATAACGTTATCGACAACTATATCGATGTCAATAGCGATGTCAGAGCTGAAACGATAACGTTGTTGTTAACTATGTCGCTATCAATAATGATATCGTTATTTTTTCGATAACTTTATATTTTCTTTAAAATGGTATAGATTGCAAAAAAGAGAGCGGTTATTGGTATTGATAACAATATCAGTAAATATATCCATATGATGCTAAAAAAATAACGATAAAATTATCGATGATTCAGTGCTTAAATGTCTATTTTGATTCCTAATCTTATATATATATAAACAGCCAAACGTGTTTTCTTTACACCCGTTTTACAGTTAAACTATACTTCTAAGGTATAGAAAATTATATATCATTATCGATCAAGAGCCCAGCCCTGACTAAATTACGCCGGTTTAAGACTTCAATAAAAGGATAATTGCAAGGTTTCTCACCAGAAAAGAATGAAGCGCAGGTTTTCGCTTAGGTGAGATTAGAATAGCGTCGACATATCTTGCAAAGATGTGAACTCGGTATTTTCCTAGAATGATATCCTACTGGATGAGCTTATCTACAATCCTATCTCTGTGAATGTTACGATGACCACGGAACTAAACTAAACCCACTTTGAATTGGCCAACTACTAACTACATATTCAAAGTATGCTGCTCGTCTTAACAGCTTCGGTTGTCCGAAAAAAAATTCAAAAACCTTCCACTATAGCTAATACGTTTGCTTGGAAAACACTTGCAAAGTCAGACAGATGGATTGACCTTTTTATTCTCAGAGATTCAGAGGAAACGCCTGCTCCAGATTCGCGTTCCATTTCAGAGCTATCGTTGTACAGATATGGTAACAAGGCAGAGGTATCAAACCGCCCTAACCTAGCGGGAGCTTGCTGGAGAAGGGCCTATGGAATTCTATTTTAGATCGTGCATCACGAGGGGATTTAGTGAAGCATCACATTATCAACTTTATGCTGGTTTCATGCGGTAACCAAATGAGAAGGTTGTAGGCTGGAATATCATTATCGCTGCAGTTAAATAGGAAAAATACGTAAGATGATCTGAAACTCAACAGAACTGCAGTAGTAACTGTGAAACGCATTGTACCGATAAAACACGAAACTTACTTAAAGTAAATATCTGTAAACACAAAACGACTATATTAAAGAACAGAAAGTTTTATCTCTAGCTCTAAACAAGATTGCTAACGGATGTTGTGTTGCAACAAGTCAACCGCTTAAAGGATTTCACAGTGAAAGTGCCACAACTTAAGCCACTGTCATGTGGCAGGATAGAGTACTATGCACAAATCTAGTCGGGAAGTAACATACATACATGAAACCGCACCCACACATGTACTCGTATACAAGCATACGCTTGATTTGCTTTAGCTAGCTAGCGCACCTTGAACAGCCAAAACAGCCACAGATCCTTGAATTTTCGAATGTTGTTAGCCGCTACAAAGAGCTTGAGACGCCTTAGCCACTCGAGTAGACTTGATCTGGGGTTTTTATTTTCGTTGTCATTCTGCTCAAGGAAGTTGAAGGAAAGAAAAGAAAAAATTGAAATTGCTTGAAAATTAAACAATGAGGAAATTGCAGGAAATCAAGGCAGGTGGCTAAAGCTTACAAGGGCTTTATATAAAAAAAAAAATAAGAGTATGGAGTGCAATGTTGCACACACTTAGTGTAGGAGTTTCATGTGTTTACTTATACAAATATACATATGTACATACATTTGCTTGTATGCATGTATAAATATGCGCCCTTTCGTATGGAGACCGCCAGTTATGCTGTTTACCTTCGTCGTGCAGCAAATGTGGCGTGACATTGTTGTTTATGTTGATTGCTGCATTTTGTTTAAACTTTCCTGCTGTTTACTTACACGCCTGCCAATCTGGATTATGTCTACACCATTAGCGCACACAAGGGGTGGGTTTTGGGGTTCAAACCCCTCCTAAAGCTAATAACCTGAAATACAAACTGTATCCTAAAGCCAGCTCTCAAGAAAAATCACAAGAAATATTTTTTATTATAAAGCACTTTGCTTTTGCTGTAAATTTTCTTAAAGAAATAAATATACGAGCATTTTTTTCTTGAGAGATGCAAATTGATTTAAGAAATTTTGATAGAAGAAAATTCCTATTCCATTTCTTGTGCGCCATTTTAGATGAATTTTTCGTTTTTTTTTTGAGAGCTTTTAAAAGTGTAACTGCGAATGAAACCTAAAAATATGCAATGCATACTCACTTACTGAGCCTCAAAGAGTTTACAACTGATATGTCCTTAGCAAGGATTCGAAGATTTAATTTGCCCACTTCGAATTCGTTCCACCAAAATTGCCTACATAACAAAAATTCAAGTTCATTTAATTTTCTCGGTATTCGAAATATTAAAAAAATTAGGCAATCGTAAAAAATCACCATCTCATTCGAAAACCAGAAACCAGATATGGAGGAAAATGAACATTAACACAATTTTTTTTTTTAATTTTTTTATTACTTTCGCAAGTTGAGGGCATCTTGTGTTTATAGAACTTTATATTAAACAAGTAATTTCAAATTACGGGAAGACCCTTGAGGTACCATCTTTCCGATAAAAAAAAAGAATTATTGAAATCGGTTCACGTGGTCCCAAGTTATGCGTTAGCATACTATTCCGACGAATTGATAACCTACCCCTTTTTCGAAGTCGGTTACAAATGTTTGAGTCTTTTGCTAATTTTATGTGAATAAATTCAATTTATGAAACTTCAAAAAGTTTATTTATTTATTACATACTGTACATAAAACTTGCATAAATGTACTTTAATGATCATTTTATCTGAAGCGAATTTTCAGAAGTATAAACCCCTCCCAAAATATATTCCTGGGTGCGCCCCTGGTCTACACACATACTTAACTACATACATTGCTGCTGGCATATTCCTTACACATACATATGTATATATAGTACAATAGTTTCAACTCTATCATAGCATCTTATTTACCGGAACTTTTTTGTGGAATATTTTTTGTGTTCCGATACAAAAATGTCTTACATATCTTTATATGTATGTAAGTTTGCATGTAGTAGCAATTGATGCTGTGCCAACAGTATTTTGGTAAACTTTTTAAAACCAATTTTTTGTGATGCACTTTCGAAACATTATTGGGGAATTCACTTACGGTGTTGTATTGTTTAAGGACGTAAGCTTTAAAAGCTTAAACAAATATTTAGAGGACTTGAAACCACACCCAATTATTTTTTAAAACTACGAAAATCCATAATATGACTGAAATGCTACTTTGCAAACCCCTTTAATATATTTTTTTTTGGGAATTTAGAGTTTACGACATACAACAATATGACACTTACGACACCGTTGTGAATATTTAGGAAACAGATTTAAAAAAATAAATAAAGAAACCTCAAGTGAATGCCTGAAAGTCGAAAGGATGGGCTGTCTGGTAACTCAATGAAAACTAGTAGTGTTCTTTTCTCTAAGAGAAGAATGGTGGACGGCCTTGCAATCACTCTAATCTAAAAGAGTAACTGATTCAAATTTCTTACGAAATGAAATATACAGGTGTAACTAGACCTAGACAAATTGGGAGACTGAGGGGTTAGCACTCATGGAACAAACAACCCACTATTATCGGCATAGGTTACAACCCTAAGTGCCCTCCCTGTCTTGAAGATGATGAGACGGTGGAAGATTGTTTGTGCCTCTGACTCGACTTTGAGAGGAATGTGTTATGCTTTTGGTAGCGATGTGTTGAGAAACGAAAACCGGTTTGTGAACCTCCTACACGTATGTATTTCCTAGAAAGTTTTTTATAGAGGCTGAAAATAAAAATAATTTTTGTTTAAGTTTTTGGAATTTTTTCCCGTTTTTTCGAAATTTTGGTTTACTTTTCGAGATCTTGCAGGATTTTTTCGGCACTTTTCTCGACTTTTTCGCACATCTCGGGATACTCTCTTAATTTTCTGAATTCGTCGGTATTTCTTCGTTTTTTAGGTAAAATGGAGAAAACCCCTAAAATCCGAAAGTTTGTATTCTAAATATAAATGGTTTTATTTAATTAATATTTTCAAAAGATGTTTAAAATTTGGCCAAATTTTGCGCTACGGTAATAGCGTGTCTTTTAATTTCTTGTGTTAGGTAAAGCTTTTTTGTCTTAATTTTTCCAACATTTTGCTTCCACTCGAAAAATGATTTAAATCGCTTTTGTAAGTACTAAAAGTTTTATTTTCTTATTCTGAATGAACACAGCCTTGACTTAATTTAATAAAACTTAACATTGGTTTTTATCTAAATTTTGAGACAGATTTGAGGCATACCTTAAATCAATGCAGCGCTTTGAAATTCAATTAAGTACTCACTAATATTTTAGTGTATTCTCGTATGCAAGCTACTACTTACTACATACATGCCCACAATTTAGGCATTGCAAATGAAAAAATATACCTACCTCATATGTAAATACGAGCAAATGAATTTCGTCAGACTGTGAACTATTTTGAAGATTTTTATTCAGTTCCTCCTTCGCCTTTTTTCGAGGGAATTTTCCTGCAATATAGAGAAAATACAATGTAAAATGTAGTATCTGTAAAATGTTAATTTTTATAAAGCTAAAAATATTTTGTTTAAAAGATAGAAATTTTCAATACATTATAGCCTCTGAAATATGTAAATACTAGCTTTTGCGCGCAGCTCCGTCTGTGCGAAGTTTGGTGTAGCATTATGATTTCAAATGTATTTTCGTTAGAACATGGTAAATGTGTCTAATTTTCACTAAATTGATCATTTTAGTATGAAAAAAACTTACATTTTGTAGGTAGTGTTTACACTAAATTTTTTAAATTGTCGATATCTAAATTGAAATTAAAGTTAAGAAAGGTAAAAATAATGCTGCTTTGAACATATTTAATTTGACATCCATATTTTTATATTTCATTACACCTATTAAAATAAAGACTTGACTTTTAAACAGATGGTAACCCTATACAAAAATATTTTCAAAGTAAAGATTTCAGTGCAATACTGAAGTATTACTTATCAAGAAATTGAATTGACATTTTTTAATAGCTGATAATCATTTTTGAAATGTTGCTTATTAATAAATTGCATTGAAATTTTCAAAAAGCTGGTAATCCTCTTTCAACTATTTTAGTAATAAAGATTTGTTAAATCTTTGTCGTGAAATTTTGTTGAACTAATAATTTTAAAGAGAATTTTAATTTGTAAGCAGGTGGCAACCCTCTCAACTGGTATGATATATATTAAACTGAGTTTTAAGCCATCTCCATGAGCTATGTCACAAATTTTAGCAGTTAAAATATTAGTAAATTTCATTTAACACGCAAGTTAAATAGCTTTTCCTAAGCGGGTGGCAACCCTCGTCAAAAATAATTTCGAAATAGTTACAGCTTTCTTAAAGCCTTTCTTGTGTAATACTCATATCAAAATATTTCGTTTAATTTATAATTTAAACTGATTTTAATTTTATGAACAGATGGCAACACTTTTAAATAATATTTTGCAAATAAATCGTTATTGAACCACTTACGTCTCATACCTATGCAATTATACTGTTGTGAAATTTTATTTAACTTATTAATTTCTCTCTCTCTCTCTAGAAATATTCCAGATATTAATCCAGGCTACAACCTATCCGTGTCCCAAATTTCATAGAAATCCATCCAGTGGTTTTAGCGCCAAAGAGCAACAAACATACGCACTATCTCGATCACTCACAAACTTTCAGATTTATAATAATAGTAACTTCTAAGAAATATGCAAATAAATGTATTTTTAATAAAAATTAAAGTGTGATAATTTACGCTTTAAAAGCTTGGAGACACATTAACAGTTAGCGAGCTATAATTTGCATTTTACTCTGAGGTGCAAAAAACAAAAAAAAAAAAACAAGTAAGAAAGTCTAAGTTCGGGCGGAGCCGAACATTAAATACCCGGCGCAAGTATTAAATATTTGTTTTTTCACCCTTCCGAAACCTTCCGCTAGATGGTAAGCCGAGGTGTATCAATTTTGAGTAAATTAGCGTCCTTCAATTTCGAAATATTGAAGTTTCAAGCATTTCTTAAATTTACCGTTATATGAGAATCGGCCGTTATNAGAACGGTTACCGATATACTTATATGTGATCATAAGTGGGCGGTGCCACGCCCATTTTCCAAAATTTTACCATAAACGTATTTCTCGGTAAAGAGTTATTGCAAGCATCAATTTTGAATAAATTACATTTTATATTTACTGATTTAT
>NW_016168182.1:0-19810 GCF_001687245.7 Rhagoletis zephyria | reverse complement strand
ATTAAGAAACGAGCTTTGATTGATATAATATTGATATGTGAACATAGTTATAGTCGCCTTAGTTTCGACTTTTCTGGCTTAAAATTTAGTTTCGGCTGCAGCTGCAACTAAGTCGTAACTAGGAAGAAATATTTTATCAAATTAAGGGAAAAAAAGACGAAATATGTAAAAATTAAGTTGGTAGAGGGTGATGTTGATAATATTGAATAATCTCCAATTAAAATTTACAAAGGTCGATCCATTTGAATCGGAAAATGAAATTAAATGCGTATTACAATTCGAATCACACACACATACATCACAATTTTATAATTGGAATAATTTAGATAAATTCTCAAATAAAAATTCAGTTTCACGCTAGTTCTTTTAAAGTAAATTAGTGCATAACATTTAGATATCTACTATTTGTATGTTTCACAGCATGCTTTCGATAAACATCGACTTCACATCACTGCGGTTGTTCTGGCTATTTCACACAATTAACAAGAAAATGATAGCTTATTCTTTTGCATAATCATGCAATGAAAATAAAAATTACATAAACGGATGTTCAAACTTGACATTATTTAATAAAAATGTAATTTTTCCAAAATATCGTAAAGAAATATCGATACATTTTCACACTTGTTTTGCTATATCGTAAATTAAGTCGAAACTACTTAGTAGAAGTCTGAAATGCGACTATGAATAGAGGTAAACTTTGTTACTGTCATACCTAAACAAAAGCGTCAGCGTTGTCTGGCTGTCAACAAATTCTCATGCCCATACAATTTGTATGAAGCATACCGGAACAACGCGGCGTCAACGCTGGGCGGTTGGAAAATCCGATTTTGACAGGGCGTTAGGCTTTTGTTTAGGTATGGCTCATCGGCGGTAACGCTAGGCGTCAGAAACCGCTCCGTCCAACGCTTTTGTTTAGGTATGGCAGTTAGTTTCGACTTAGTTGCTGGACTATGAATACGCGCCATTGAAATTATTTTCAGCCTCTCACTCGACCAAATGAGTAAAATCCAGCTGGGTAGACTATACTTGATAGAGATAAAAATTGCTGCCACAAATAGAGTTAGTGGCCCGTAGTCATAGTCAAAATAAAGTCGACTTTAAAGTTAGTTGCAGCTTTTTTGACAGATATCCCATTGAAAATTATGTCAAAAAGCTGCAACTAACTTTAAAGTCGACTTTATTTTGACTATGACTACGGGCCAGTATATTTTGAGTGTGTTCTTGTTTTGGTGGAAATTACTCTTCGTCATTTTTTGAATTAGTGTAAGTACTCATTTGCACAAATTGTTATGGATCATGAATAAGTACACTAATTTTATTATTACTAAAAGCCGGTCTCTGGTATGTATGTAAGTTAACTACATACAAATGTATATGTATATCCAATGGATATTATCCAGACATGAGCGAACATGCCAGACGGAGTTATACCGCTGCTTGAGCAAACCTTTATAATGAAAACAGCTCTTATAGAGATTTTATTTTGTTGCTTTTAATAGAAAAGTTCTTTAAATGTAAAACTCTTAAACTGAAGCATTTTCACTTAAGCTAAGGGCCCGATGTTCAATGTATGGTTATCACCAGTAAATCATTATCGAAGATTTCCACATCATGCATATAGCATGTGATCGATAAAGCAGTTGTTGCATTTAACCGGAGTTTCTACCTCCGATTTGAGTTAATCAGACATTGAACAACGGGCCCTAAGGGTAGGGTGGCCAGGTGCGCTGATTTAATCAGTACGTGTGCTGATTTTTTCCTATTGTACTGATTTTTAGTAGCCCGAAATCAGTACGCAAAATCTACTGATTTTTTGAGTTTGTACTGATTTTGTACTGATTTTTACATTTAATAATTTTGTAAATTGGTGTAATTGACATTTACTTGAGGTTTACATGTTCAAAATAATGGTTTTTGACAACTCATACGTGTGAGCAGATTGAAAGCAGTAATTAAATTTAAACCATTGTTACAAAAATGTCAGCTTGCTATTGTTTCGTTTCCTAGGATTTCGCAAAATAACAAACTGTTTGGATTCAACCCAACCCAACTTCACGATTTGCAGGTTTTACAGGATTTACAGGAAAAGCTGGTATCGCCATTAATAAATCTTATGAAAGGTGGTGGTGAGTTATAGCCCAGTTATGCATACTTAGCTTTGCATGAGAGTTGCCACATAAGAATCTGTTAAATGGGCTTTGCGTGTAAGCGGTTGATTTTACGTTAATCATATATCTTTCGATTATAATTGAACATCCACTGAGAAATCGGCTGTCAGTATTTCAAACTTAAGACGACTACTGCTACGGTGCAATGTAAGTTCTAAAAATTTGGAAAAGATGCAAACTACCTGCTCTTGGATATGATATATGTAGCTTTACTTTGATTTTTGATGTTCGACCACCTGTAATTTTACTTGCACGTACACATTAAATTTCAATCGTACTCGAAAATTCGTTTAGCGATAATTCGGTAATATACCTTTTAGTCAACATTTTAATGTGAATGTTTTATTTAATAAGCACACCAACTAAATATGTTTTAAATTTGTAGCTTAAAATATGCAAACAGATTCTGACTCGAGCTCGTCTTCTACTGAAACTGAAAGGGCTACAAATTTTTTTTTTAATTGCTCAATTCCTATAAATTTTCTAGAAAGTTTGAGACTTCAACTCACATGTCTTTTGTTATAGAATTAACTATATTTTTATAAAAAAATTAAATTATGTAAGGAAAGAAAAAATTTTGCAAACCTGTCAATACATTTTACTACTATTTTCCTGAGCACATACATACGTAATACCAATGATTTGTTTTAAAGTAATGAATTTTTGTATTGATAATACTATACGTATTTAAAAGTATATTAGTTATTTTTTTGTTTAATTTATGCGCTGTTATTTGGTTTTTATATTGTTAATAATAAAAAATACGCTTAAAAATTAGCTGATTTTTATGGCTATAATATCTGACCACCCTACCTAAGGGCCAATTTCAAATGAAAAGGCCTTACGTTTAATTGTGGATCGCTGTTTAAATCCCATTTAACTTTCGTTGGGTTCCAGACCAACTTTATTTAAATATGCCAAACAATTGGCAGCACTCCTGCTTGTTTCTTAAAATTATTGTTGCATTTGCTTGTTTGTTTACATTTTGTGCTGAACAGCTGATTTTTTTTTGGTGGGATTTATTAAACAACCTACCAATCAATCTTGGTTGTTTGGTACAAACACAGGGTTACATATCTCATATGTAAATAGCCAATATTGGCCATTTCAGTTCAGATTAAATGTATGATCTGAAAATAAATAGTTAAAGTTAANAAATTTCAATCGTACTCGAAAATTCGTTTAGCGATAATTCGGTAATATACCTTTTAGTCAACATTTTAATGTGAATGTTTTATTTAATAAGCACACCAACTAAATATGTTTTAAATTTGTAGCTTAAAATATGCAAACAGATTCTGACTCGAGCTCGTCTTCTACTGAAACTGAAAGGGCTACAAATTTTTTTTTTAATTGCTCAATTCCTATAAATTTTCTAGAAAGTTTGAGACTTCAACTCACATGTCTTTTGTTATAGAATTAACTATATTTTTATAAAAAAATTAAATTATGTAAGGAAAGAAAAAATTTTGCAAACCTGTCAATACATTTTACTACTATTTTCCTGAGCACATACATACGTAATACCAATGATTTGTTTTAAAGTAATGAATTTTTGTATTGATAATACTATACGTATTTAAAAGTATATTAGTTATTTTTTTGTTTAATTTATGCGCTGTTATTTGGTTTTTATATTGTTAATAATAAAAAATACGCTTAAAAATTAGCTGATTTTTATGGCTATAATATCTGACCACCCTACCTAAGGGCCAATTTCAAATGAAAAGGCCTTACGTTTAATTGTGGATCGCTGTTTAAATCCCATTTAACTTTCGTTGGGTTCCAGACCAACTTTATTTAAATATGCCAAACAATTGGCAGCACTCCTGCTTGTTTCTTAAAATTATTGTTGCATTTGCTTGTTTGTTTACATTTTGTGCTGAACAGCTGATTTTTTTTTGGTGGGATTTATTAAACAACCTACCAATCAATCTTGGTTGTTTGGTACAAACACAGGGTTACATATCTCATATGTAAATAGCCAATATTGGCCATTTCAGTTCAGATTAAATGTATGATCTGAAAATAAATAGTTAAAGTTAATCAACAATCTTTACTTAAGTAGGCCATCTGAATTAGGCCCAAGCCTTTTGACCACTTCGGTATCTTAATTCTAGACAATTATTTTCCGTTTACCTATACCATCTTATGGCACACGACTATGCAGCATTATCCACATCGCCTTAACAGTATTCAGAAGAAAGACATCGTGCACAGAGCTGCAAACTTGGCTGAAACCGTGCCATTTTTGGCCGTATTTTGCTTCAAATGGCACTTAATTTTTCAATTTGGCACTTTTGAAAAATAATAAAATTTCAATACATTTTTGTGAAATCCTTTGCGTGTACTTCTTTTTGACAACTAAAATTTTCTAATTACTATAGTGTATAGTTGTATATCTTATATCTGGTTTATCTTACTTTGCATTGAACTTTTGTTTTGGAAATGTTTTTCTAATTTTAATGATAAATGAGAAGAACTAAAAAGAATGATACCTTTTTTGACATTTTTTTTTTCTATTTGGCATATTTTGGCACTTTTTTATCCTCAATATGGCGTTTCATAGCTAAGTATAGTTGGCAGACCTGGTCGTACTAACTGACATTTTTTCGACTGCAGGATAGTAGAAGTACCTATGTATGTACACCTTTATGATGCGTGCATGTGAAATATGCGTGGCTTCACTAACTCCCTGTGTGCGGAAACCAAATAATGTAATTCTTAACAGAAGTGCCTAAAACTTTTTGGCAATGATAAACACTGTTGAAGCTAATTTTCGGTATTTCTCTTACTAGCGCCTGAAACTATACTTATTATTTACTACCGCCGGCAGCTTTAGCAAATTTATAGCGTTTTTACGTTTT
Source organism: Rhagoletis zephyria (assembly GCF_001687245.7). Lineage (NCBI taxonomy): Eukaryota > Metazoa > Arthropoda > Insecta > Diptera > Tephritidae > Rhagoletis > Rhagoletis zephyria. Next base: position 14,772 of record NW_016168182.1, on the reverse strand, counting down.
TTGGCAAATTACGCTCTGTTAGCCATAAATTTTACTATGTTTTGACCGCCTTNGGGCTACAAATTTTTTTTTTAATTGCTCAATTCCTATAAATTTTCTAGAAAGTTTGAGACTTCAACTCACANTAAGACCTCTGGACCATCCAGGGAATTCATTTGTATTTTGAATTCCATTGTCATCGTGATTGGAACTATGCTAAAAATTTCAAGTCTCTACTTGTCGGGAAGTTAGTCTAAAATCGATTGGAAATTTTCGCGGGATGACCAAGTTAAATAAAAGCTTGTAAAAACACTAAGTGATGCGTTGATCGCAGTAGGCGCCGGCGAGAGCAGCAGAGCAACAATTGTTAAATGGATATGCAGAGTATGAAATGGAGTGTTCTTTAATGCGTACTTATGTACATTGTACATACATAAATATATTATGGGTGGAATATTTATGTGCGAATACTGGACTTCTGTCATAAGTATGTACATTATGGCTGCCATAATCCAGAACCCACCGACCAGGACACTTATTCCCTATAAATACAGTTTCTTTCGTTCTGGCGTTGCATTATTTTGAACTGTTTTCTAATATTATACGCACGGCCGAAGAAAATAAGCAAGAAAAATTTAATCTTAAGCGCTTAGGTAAGCTCTAAAACCTTTAAGCATACAGAAAAGCATGCAAGCTGGGTATCGAGCGCTGTAATAAAACAAATAATTTCCGTGACTTCCGCAGATTAAAAGTATTCGAAATTTAGTGCGTGAGCCTACACTTTTTTCGGTGAACGTCGGACACGTATCAAAATAACCAAAACAATTATTAATATAACAAAATCTAAATCAGGCCAAAGTTCGAGAGTTCAAAGATGAATTTTAATGCGATGACAACACGGAAAGCCGCTAAGCAAGCAGTCGCCACTCCCCTTCAAAGTCACGAGCCAGCGCAGCAAACTGGAGTAATTGGTTATCCCGACTGGAAGCCAAAATTGATATCCAGAAGAATATTATCATCGAAGAGCTGACTGCAAGAATGAAAGAGACGGAGGAGCGGGTTATGCAAAGAATCGGTGAGTTCACGGCTGAGCTGACAAACCTTAAGCAAAACCTTAAAAATGTTGAACACCGAGTTATGAAGGTAGAGCACGAGGTCGATTGTTTAAAGCAGCAAAACAATGAGGCAGCAATTAACTGAATGCCAGAATGCTCTTATTTCGTCAGACCTATTACTAAGAGGCATACCGCAGGTCAAAGACGAAAACCTAAGCGGAACCTTCTCACAGCTTTATAGTGCGTTAAGAATTACCACCCCACCAATGCGTGCCATTTTTCGCTTAAAAAAGGCAATAACAACAGCAAAAACACGCTATTCTTTGTCAAGCTGAGCTCTGCTAACGACCGCCCTCTTCTATGCAAACACTTCAAAGCAAAGCGGAAACCAGTTGCTCTTCGCGACATAGGCAACGATGCAGATGGGCAAATTTTCATACACGAATGCCTAAATAAACAAACTCGCGAATTAATGCAGCATGCGATTGATCTGAAAAAGCAGAAGCGGCTTCTGACAGTATTCTCACTCCGTGGAGTAGTGCACGTAAGAGTTAATCCGGAAAGCGATGCAGTCAGAGTGCACTATAGAGACGAAGTTAACCAAATTGCAGCGCTCAACAACAACAGTAATAAGAAAAATGATAAATGTAATGAGATTAGTTCATAAGTACACATGGCTTAGTGTAAGTTTAAGATATTCCACTCTCTCTCTCTCTCTTCCCTTTTTATTACCACGACATTCTATTTTATTCAAAGCGGGCCGCGATGCTGGTAACAGAGGAAGAGGAAGGCCTCCTCTGCGTTGGAAAGACCAGGTGGAGAAGGACTTGGCTTAACTTGGCATTTCCAATTGGAGTCAGTTAGCACAGAAGAGAAATGACTGTTGTTGTTGAATGAACCATATTTTTATACAAAATTGGCAGAAAAATATTAGAATAAAAATTGTTGCATATATGGTGAAAAAATTGCTGTGCCAATACTTTGTTCCGGCAGTGTACGTTGAGGCAAATAAAAACGTCAAAATTTCAAAAACATTAATTTGTATAGTGCCGAAATAAAACTATATTCACATTACAGCATAAATTACTTCACATAACGAAAGTTCACAAAACGAAAAAGTTCACATTTTCTTTCATAATTTCTGTAGCACGTGTATGTAAGAGTGTGTGATTTGTACTTGATTTCAAAAATTAATGGTTGCAGAGCTTTAGGTTTTTTTTCAAATTTCCCTTGTAGTGGGGGCTAAAATAAATGAAAAATCTTTTTTTTTCATTTGGTCCTTGATTTATGATAAATTATTTCATTTCTATTTAATCTATTGACACATTTTACAAGGCGAGAATACTTGATTTCAGCATGATTTGCTTATAAATTACAAATGAGCCGTAAATTACGAGAATGTGAGCAAACTTTTAAAGCAAGAGGAAAACACAAACATTTTGCAATTTATAACATTTTTATATTTATAATTGTGTCATAAAAAACAATGCCTTACAACAGAAATGCGCACTGAATGCCAGTATCCAATTCCTACGCAGAATCACTTGCTGATTCCGAAAATCGAGTATTTCTTCCATAAATAAGTTTTCGAGATAAGTATTTGCAATTTACCATTATTCAGTTTAAAAAAGTGGTTCCACTAAATCCCGTATATCTTATAAGAAATGTAGCAAATGAATGGTCGAAAAACTCCCCATAAACAGTATATATGTACATGATTTTTCTATAAACTCAGTAGTTTTTGAGAAATGTATTCATCTTTCCAGATTTTTTCTTTTTGTATGAAAAAATAAAGAAAAAAATTCTAACTTTAACAGGGAAAAACTTCAATATTTTTTTATTTTTTTCATTTGTGTTAAAGCATTTTCCTTTACAAGAAATGATGCTACAAACGAAGAAAATCGATAGATATATGAATAAACAAGTTGTGAATGGTCATATGAAAATGCGCAAAATGTATGTACATAATCGTAATGGCGTATGAGTAACATTCTTTGCGGCTCATATTTCATAATTTTTTATTCATCCACCGATTATCTTCTTTTCAAATTAATACTTGTTTTTTTTTTGTAAAAGAACAGGATTTAACACTAATGAAAAATATTACAAAAAATCACTTGTTTCTTAAATTTTTTTCCCTGTTAAATTTAGATTTTTTTTTAATTTCTATTAAAAAAAAGAAAAAATATTGGATGATCAATAAATAACCTTGAACTTCGAAAGATATGGGTAATTCAAAAAATGATTTAAAAAGTCAGTGCAATGTACTATAAAAACCAGTATGGGTATTAAATTAAAGAGAAGATTCTGTAAAGTTAAAACCGATTACATTTTTTGGTGCATAAGGGACGACTAGGTATTGAAAATGCCCTTTTATAATTTTATCCTTGAATATCGTTGAAAATTTTGCTATTGTTTTTTTTTTTTTTTAAGTATATGTTATTAGCTTAAAAAAAATAACATTGATTAAAAGGGCATTTCTATTCGTCCTTGTGAGCTCAAAAAATTATACAGAATTTTTTCTTTCATTTGGTCTCCTTTTTTGTTTTACATTGCACTGAATTTTATGAATAAGTTTTGGAATTAATCTCATCTTGAAAATTATAAACCCATTTATATGCATTTAATTATATGTAATATGAGGTACACTTTTATACAAAAATTTAAATAATGAATAAACAAAAGGAATATAAATAAAAATGGTCGAAATATTTCTGCCACTAGTATTATGAACTTCGTTGAACCAGAAAATAAATTTTTGGCTTTTTTTTGCATCAAGCTTTTTTCGACATACCTTAAGTTACTTTATCATATATGTACATGCTAAAGCATTATTAAATGCATATAGATTTAATGATTGTCTTTCGCTTTTCAGCTTATGAAATAATTTTCCCTTTTCTTCCTTCCTTTCCTTGAAAATTTTGCTATTGTTTTTTTTTTTTTTAAGTATATGTTAAGGACTACCTTTATTAGCTTAAAAAAAATATCATTGATTAAAAGGGCATTTCTATTCGTCCTTGTGAGCTCAAAAAATTATACAGAATTTTTTCTTTCATTTGGTCTTCTTTTTTGTTTTACATTGCACTGAATTTTTTGAATAAGTTTTGGAATTAATCTCATCTTGAAAATTATAAACCCATTTATATGCATTTAATTATATGCAATATGAGGTACACTTTTATACAAAAATTTAAATAATGAATAAACAAAAGGAATATAAATAAAACTGGTCGAAATATTTCTGCCACTAGTATTGTGAACTTCGTTGAACCAGAAAATAAATTTTTGGCTTTTTTTTGCATCAAGCTTTTTTCGACATACCTTAAGTTACTTTATCATATATGTACATGCTAAAGCATTATTAAATGCATATAGATTTAATGACTGTCTTTCGCTTTTCAGCTTATGAAATAATTTCCACTTTAAATAAACAAGTACGTTCCAAGCCCATTTACTTATTATTTATTATATGATCGGAGAGCTTCTTAAACCATATTGATGCAATTTTTTCGATTTAAGTTGTTGAAAAATAATAAATATCTAAATCCCGGGACTGATCCCGGGATCCCGGGATTGAACCAACGACATCTCGAAAATCCCGGGATCGTAAAAATCGAAAAAAATTACCATCTCTAATATGTACATACATGATTAAGTGGAACCACTTTTTAAGCTGAATAACGGTAAATTGCAAACATCTCGAAAACTTATTTATGGAAAAAATACTAGATTTTCGGAATCAGCAAGCGATAGCAATTAGATAATGGCATCCGATGCTAAAAAAAAATAAAAGTTTGTGATCCAATGAAATTTATGCGTCTTGATCAAACCATCAACCATCAAACCAAACAAACCATCGTGTTTTATAACGCTTTGTTCGAATTAGAAGTTCGTGGACTTTTTGGCTCTTGCGGCTGGTCCCACAATGCCTTTACAACACATCTCAGCGAAGCTCAAGGAGCCTCACTACGAAACTCGATCTTTGAAGAAAAAATTAAAGTAACTTTATGAGCTTTTTAAAAAATATATAAACTCCACAGTTTATTTAACGTAATTAATTAATAATAAAATAATAATTTAGGTTTATTATTTAACTCCCAATTAGTCAATTATCCAGATGCATAAATTTTTGATGACAGTTATAAATATCAAAATGTTTGTGCTTTTCTCTTGCTTTATTCCAACACTATACATGTTGATGTTTTTTTGAAATGTTTTAAGTTTTTATTTGCCTTAACGTATGTATTTGAAAAAAATATTTGATATTCAAATAATTAGATTTATGTTATAATGTTAGACAAGTAGTTATAGTTTCCAGTTTTCATACTAAAATCCTATGAAAATTCACTATTTTGCTACTACATCCCTCACTACCAGCGTAATTCTTTTCAGCTTTCCCGGCTCTTGCTTTAGCAACCTGGCAAATTAATTTTAGATTCATTAGTACTTAAACAACATCACATTAAATTTTGAGCTTTACTAAAATGAGTTGAAATATAAATTTTTTTTTTTATAAAACCTGACGTCTGGCACAATATTAGCAACAACGGACATGTCTGGCAATAATTAATCTACGTTTCTAAAAGCTAGTTAAAGCCAATGAAAAGAAAATTAGCCTTACTAAAATGACTTAAAAAATTTGCATTTTTGACTGTAAAGATACGATGCGCACTAGTTAACGCAACCAGTACTGCCTGCCAGATGGCCCCCACGCTAACCGAGGGAGTGAGAGAGATGTCATATCAAAAAACCAGCTGTCCTGAAATTCTCTCTCGGAAACGTTGCTAGCTCTTAGAATAGAGGCCGAGGTTGATCTTGTGTAGGAATTCCCGCCGAATGGCATATCGTGGTCGTTCTTGCATACAGCTCCTCACAAAACGCATCTTCGGGGGTAATTTTACTCTTGGTGGATACTTCTTCTAACTCCCAAAATCGAATTTTGGTGAGGGCTTGGAGTTTATGTGCCATAAGACACAAAAGTAGTGAAGCTCCTTGTGGTCGTAGGTGGTACTGGTCCCGTCAAAATCCGAACAATAAAGGTATCGCATCGATATTTTACAATAAGAACGCATTAAGCTGGGTACATACTAAATGCATGACAATGGGTCATAACAGTCTCCCCCGCTTAATAATGAAATTATGTTAAGTCATACTCGCGAAGACGTACTGGTATATTTCGTATTCTTCCAGATCTTCGAAGCTCTTGCTCTGGACTTGATTGAAATTGGGCTGGAATTTATTCGTCTCGGTGACCTGAAGTTTCTGGTGATGTTTCTGAGTAGACTTCAGATTCAGCTTCGTTCAATTCTGGATCAGGCTGGTTTTCCGGTTCGTCTTGTCGGACGTTGTACTGGCTACAATAGCAAGCTTGTTGGTCGGTAGGGTTGGTCAGGGTATTCTGCACATTTTCCTGGTTGTTGCTAATATCGGGAGCATCTGACGCAAACCTAACTTTGCGCTGTTGAACTTTTGTGGCTCTCAGTTGGTCGATGTGACGTTTTAAAGTGTAGCCATCATCTAGTTTAACGATGTAATGAAGTTGTCCTATCTTGCTTAGTACAGTACCCGTTTTCCAAATGGTTTTGTTGTTTTGCGTATGTACGACTTGGGCTCTTTCCCCCTCGCCGATTTGACGCACACCTGGGATAGACTTCGTACATTTGCTATTTATTGTTGGCTTTAGGGCATCCAATCGAATTCGGATTCGCCTGTTGATGTAAAGTTCAGCTGGGATCAAGCCGCTACTAAGAGGAGTTGCCCGGTATATTTGTAGAATTTCATTGACTTTCTTATGAAGGGAGTCCGGCTCAGATGACATGGCCTTTAATTTTCTTTTAAGTGTTTGCACATTACGTTCAGCAAGGACATTAGTACTAGGATGTCCGGGTGCAATTAGTTTCTGGAAAATTCCATTTTCGCTGCAAAAAGATTTGAACTGTGTGCTTGTAAAAATGGTGGCGTTGTCAGATACCAAAATCGAAGGAGATCCGTGAGTAGCGAAAATATCAGAAGAAGATCTCGTACGACCGGAAACTCTGCCCATCTAGACTTTGCATCGATGATGAAAGTGATGATTCTGGAATGGTCCCGCGTAATCTATGTGTATTCTTTCCCAGTTTTCGTTTGGTTCCTCCCAGTGCGCAGTGGGGCTTTTACAGGTTTGTTTTGTGCTTGTACACATGCTTCACATGATCGCACTGTTCGTTGGATATCTCGGTCAATTCCTTTGCAGAAGAAATACCTCCTGTCGAGCTGTTTCATTCTGGTAACTTCATCCAGGAGTTGGTGTGTGGTGCAAGTCTTGAATGGCTATGGACTGTCGGGTTTTTGGGATTAGAACGCGTTGACCTTTGAAGATAATACCATTATTGAGCATGTAGGTCTCGTCTTCATTTGCATTGGTTAGATTTGATACGATTTTGGACAGGTCTGGATCTTTAGCGGTTTCTGATGCTAATATCTTAGCATTTATGTGGTCACTGGAAATTTCAAAGATAGATAGCAAACAGAGCTCATTTACCTCTTCATTTATTAATTTATCCGTGCAAAGCTTTCCTGGATTTTGTGTAGCTCGGGAGAGGCAATCTGCATTACTGTGTTCTGACCCTTTTTTGTACGCTATCTCGTAATTGAAGCTTGACTGGAATTCTGCATATCGTAGAAGTCTGGCTGATGTAATAGCTGTCATTTTGCTGTGCTGATGAAAAATTCGTGTGAGCGGGCGGTTGTCTGTAACAAGTTGAAATTTTCTTCCGTAGACGTACATAAAAAAGTGGTTGATGCTGAATATTATGGCCAATGCTTCACGGTCTATGTGGCTGTAATTTCTTTCTGCTGCAGTCAGTAATCTCGATGCGAATGTGACTGGATGTTCAATGCCATTGATTATGTGAGAGAGTACGCCTCCTATGCCTGTAGGACTGGCATCGCAAGCTATGAAGACTGGGAGTTCCGGATCAAAAGGTATGAGAACCTGATCACTACTAATGCTGTTTTTGAGTTTAATGAACGCAGCTTCGCAGCTTGAAGACCAGTGAAATTTTTTTCCTTTCTGGAGAAGTTGACGTAATGGATAAGTAATAGTTGATAAGTTAGGAATAAACCTCGAATAATATGTTATCATGCCCAGGAATCTTCTAACTTCGTCGACTGTTGCTGAATGAGCTATGTTTACGATTGCCGATTTTATTAAATTGTACGACATGTCCTAGATATTCTACCTGAGTTTTCAGGAATGAACATTTGCTTTGATTCAAGTGCAAATCGTATTTCTTTAAACGCTTGAGGCACTCGACCATGTTTTGTTTACATTCCGCTTCTGTAGTTCCGTGTACCAGAATATCAGCGAAGTCTGGTTTCGGAACAATCACTAGGGGAGAGCCCCAGTCGCTATTTTCACATTTCGAAATAATACCACAAGCTTCTAATTCGTTAAGCTCCTTTTCGACAAGTTCCCTCAGCGCGCATGGAACTTCTCGTTCCTTGTAAAAAATTGGCTTAGCACCTTTTCGAAGCTGTAATGTAACCTCAAAATCAGGGACACATCCTACTTTTTCTTTGAAAATTTCAGTAAATTAATTTATGATGTCGGATATTGAATCAAAATTTTGTAAGTGGACTTTATTAATGTCGTTAACACGCTGGCTATCTAATTGCTGGAGATTGATGTTTAAATGCCGGATCCACATCCGGCCTAACAGGGCATCGTACTCATTCGGAACAATATACATTTCTTCGTTGAACGTGGTATTATTGTACCTTACTCGTACGTTAACTTTTCCATCCGGATATATGATATTTTTCGTGTATGAACGGAAAGATATACTGGAGGGTTGTAGTTTTTCATTAATCTTGAGTCGGTTGAACTGATCCCTTGGTATTAGTGTAAGTCCAACGCCCGAGTCGACCTCGAACTTTTGTCGTCGCCCATTCAGTTCCACGGTGACATAGTACTTATCGACATCATGCAAATTTTGCTTATTTGAATAAATATCGACAATGCGATTTATGCCATATATTTGGTGGATGTCTTCGTTGGTGTTTTCCTTTTTAGAATTAGAGTTGAATTTTGGAGATTTTATCAGTGTCGTTAAACAAACTTGTTGAACATGACCAGTTTTGCCACAGGATTTACATTTGAGGTTTTGTGGGTTGGTACGGCACTGCTGAGTTGTGTGGTTGTCTCGCCCACGCCGTATGCATAGGTGATCAATTCCTAACTGTTTGTAATTTGTTCTTGATTTTGAACGTACCTGCTTTTTTGAGTGGTTTCTGCTTCGGCTTCTACGGCGACTCGAAGTTCTGGTTTGAATTTTGTTGACGTCACTACTACTTAGCTGCTTTGAATTAAGCTCACAAGCTCACGGCTGTCTATTTTTGATGCTTCCAGCGATAGTGCCTTTTGTACAATTTTGTCGAAGTCAGTATCTTCAGATTGCAGTAGTTGCTCCCGGATTGTATTATCGGATATGCCGCAAATAAACTGTGCGCGTAAAAAAAAAATGTTTGAAATATCCGCCTAACAGTTGCATGTGGACAGAAGATCGCATTTATTTATATCTCGACGTAATAGTGCTACATATTCAGCTATTGAATGGTGGTCGCTTTGATATGTTGATAAAAATCTGTGCTGACTTACTAGAACGTTCTCTTTCGGACATAAATGTGCTTCTAGTTTTTTCGCTAGGTCATCGTATTTGATTTCGTTGACAGATTTCGGGGCAATCAATGAAACAAGTAATTTAAAATGTACAGAACCAATTGAGTTTATAAGCATTTGATGGCAAAGTGTTTTATTCGCAAAAACACGCTTCATCGTCAAATAATTTTCGAATCTTTGACGGTATAACCTGAAATTTTCCTTAGTGGCATCAAAATTTTCAAATGGCGGCAGCATCACTTGTAATGGGGGAGCACTCTGTTGCTGTGTTTGAAGACTCGAATTTTCTCCGATTCGTTGCAGTAGATCGCGTTGCGATTTATTGAATGCTTCTAGTTAGTAACTGCGAAAATTTAATGGCGTCCATGGTGATTTTCGCCTGCTTTACTCGTCGCCACTTTATTATATCTGGATGTTTAAGTAAGAATGCACGCGTTTGTTTAGTAATAAGAATACTTTCATTTTTTTATTAAGAATGGACTAAGGCTAACAAAATATTATTGAACAATAAAGGTATCGATTCGATATTATACAATAAGAACGTATTAAGCTGTGTACATACTAAATGCATGACAATGGGTCATAACAGTAACGGCTTCACAGTTCGTGCACTTGGGATATCGGACACCCTTTCTAACTTCTGGAACCGACTTGTGAGAAAGCTATCTAACTTCTCGTACATTGGAGTTTCCGCCTTTCTCACAATACTCTGGTCCCACAATGCCAGCGTGTTATCCGGTAACCAACTCGATACTAAGGACACAAAGATCGCATCCCAGTTTTCAATATCAATCCCGTACATTTCTAACGGATATACAATTATCAACTGCCCGTTGTAAGTTATTAATTTCTGTACCGCGTTCGCTCGTTATCGATGTAAGGTTAATTAGCGTTTCTAATTGGCTATTAACCATTATGCTCTAATTTTCGTAGCGGTCGGATAAATTTTGCCACGCAGTCGCGAAACCGTCGTTAGTTAAAGGCCATTTGTTTACGATATCTTTCGGTTCACCACGGGTCTTTGGATTCAAATGGTACATATTCTCTGTCGGGGTCAAATTCGAATTGGTAATGTAAATTGTCGTAAACAAATCGCAGAAAGATGGCTAAGACATGTAATTACCGTAAACAAATTCTGTGTCACATGGAAGGAGGGTGACCATACGTCTTGATTTATCAGGACATGTCCTAATTTCAGGGTCGAATCAAAGTGTCCTGACTGATTTTTCATTTGTCCTAATTTTTACAAATCTGACCTTTTTCCTTTGTAAACATATCTCTAGGCGATTTTTTGTACATCGGTAACATAATAACATCGCTGCAAAACTCGAATGACTGAAACTACAGTACACGTACAGAATTTTTCGATTGTCACTAACACATAAATAGAAAACTACTTTGTCAAGTTACAATTGGTTTGCTGCCAGAACTGTAGCGAATGAAGATACCATAAGATATGCTATTGAGTCTTTGAGGGGGGGCTGGGGGGCATACTTAGGCTATTTATAGGGGGTACCTGGCGGTAGGTATAAAACTCCCCCCTATTCCAGGGTGTCATGCGTCACCGTGCCTATTGGATGGTTTGCAGTCAGGGGCTCCTCCAACTGTATTTTAACGGCGCTTCCCGGATACCTGTCCGCCTCCGGGAGTAACGGTGGACTTACCGCAGCACGGGGCTCTGCTGTGGCCGACCGTTCTTTCCCCTTACCTTTATACACGCTTGCCGAACGGTTTCGGCTCAGTAGGCGACCAAAGAACCACATGATTATGAATACAAATAATGAAGTCCCGGACCCTGCACGGGTAAAAATGCCGCCGACGGACATGGCGTTATAAATAGTCAAGAGAAATTTTCGGTAGCCGCTGGATCGGTCCCGAAGAAGCCTTCACGGCTTTAATCGGATATTGAGCCCAACGTTGGTAGCAGCAAACCCTCAGAGGGTAGCGAGCGACTGGCATCTGGGATGCTAACGGAGCCCACATGGCCGATGGACCTCTCGTGCCAGGCGTCCTCCTCAAGAGCGGAAATGAGCACACCTCTTGAGGGCAACTCTAAAGCAGCTCCGGTTGGGGGCGTTACTGGCACTGGGGAGCCCTGCACGGGCAATAGGAATGCCAACCACAAGCCCCCTGTGGGGTCACCGTTGGCGAAGCAGTACCCTCGTCCCAGTGGTTCAGGTACAATTAAGCGAGTACGCCCAGGCTGCTGAAAAAATTCGAGGACAATCCGGTTCCCGAGAATATGAGGGATGTGGTTGAGAGGGTAAAGGGCATTCGCTCAGAAAACCGGGAACGGACTCAGGAATAGGGTGTTTTAAATAGCCCTGAACCCACTCCCTCAGGTTCCAGGGAGCTGGCCCCCAAAAGGCAGCTATCGGCAGATGATGCCGACGGCCCATCGAAAAGCCCTAAAACCTCTAGCAAGAACAGTCCGCCAGTCTCTCGGGCATTTAATGGCGCTGGCCTATCCCAAGGCCGTATTAAATTGGTATCGTGCGCCGATGAGAGGTCGGCTCGGCTCTATAAGGGCGCCATATCTTCGCTTGGGGAACTGTGGCCCGGCGCTGACTAAGTGGCAGTGCATAGGGATGAAATCCCTTGCAGGCCGCGAGCCAGGGCATGGGTCCCGGAGGAACCCGCTAATCTGCGGGGGATTCTGGAGATTATCCAGATCTCCAACGATACACTACCAGCCCTTGATTGGAGAGTAGTGAAGGTCAGTGAGGTTAGGGAACAGCAACGTTATATTACCCTGGTAATTAACGAGGAATCTCTCCCGATCCTCGCTGACTATAATGGAGTCATCAGCTACGGCTTTTACTCCATCACTCTCAACCCAGAAAGGGAATGAGGGTAAAATTCCTGAGGCGGAAAGCACCGCGAGTGAACCCAATAATCTGCCATCTGAAAAAGGCCTTATTTCGAGTAGGGCAGAAAACGCGTCGAGGGGTCCTGCCTCTAGCCAAGAAGTCCAGGATCGTCCCGTGGTCACTCGTCTGGCGGAGGAATCAGACTCGGCCTCAGAATCGGAAAGCGATACGCAATCCGCTTCTGGAGACGGGTCTGATTTCGGTCAACGGACGAGGGATTTCGAGAACCTGTTCCTGGCATCGGAAACGGAGGACGCCAATGATACTGTGGTAGAGGTGTCCAAAGGGACCGCGCTAGAAGCCATGGATGGCGACGACTACTTAAAGGCTGTGGATGAAGGTCCTACAAATTAACCTTCACCACTCCAAANTCAACGGACGAGGGATTTCGAGAACCTGTTCCTGGCATCGGAAACGGAGGACGCCAATGATACTGTGGTAGAGGTGTCCAAAGGGACCGCGCTAGAAGCCATGGATGGCGACGACTACTTAAAGGCTGTGGATGAAGGTCCTACAAATTAACCTTCACCACTCCAAAGCAGCCCCCGCAGCTCTGCTCCTGCACCTTAGTGACAAAGGGGAGGAGCTAATTTTTGTCCAAGAGCCCTGGGTTGTAAAAAACAGGGTCTGCGGACTTAACTCTGATGTGTACCACATTGTGTCGGCCCCAGTGGCAGGTGAGATCAGAGCATGTATATTAATCAAGAAAACTATTTCTTACGATTTACTCACTAACTTTAGCGATGAAGACACGGTGAGGATCATTGTAGAGGGCAAATCCACCAAACTCTGGCTGGTATCAACCTATATGACTCACGATCGCCAAGACTGCCCCCCTGCTCGGTTACTGGACGTGGTGAAAGAGGCCAATTTAAGGAAGTTTCCCGTCGTGGTAGGAGCCGATGGGTTTCTACCGACATCAAACCAAGAGGTGAGTTACTACTTGACTTCATGCTATCTTATGATCTAGCTATTTCTAAAATTGGTAGTAGACACACCTTTGTTACCTCAGTCAGGGAGGAGGTACTAGATATTACCTTAACGTCTAACTTTTTCTTGGAGAGCATTAGGGAATGGCATGTACTAAACGGCCTTTCATTCTCTGATCATATGTACGTATCATTCGAAATCTCTTTGGAATCTCCGGCTCCGATTCTGTATAGTAACAAGAGACGTACCGACTGGACTGTGTTTAGGAGGGAGTCTCTGCTCAACGACGCTTCTCTCAGTATGCTCGGCTTACTGTTACCATCTGATGAAGCGGAGCCTCTATTCGCAAACCTTGCTTCTCTCGGTGAGTTAAGCTCATCGGAACAAATTGAAGAAGTGGTAGATTGCATCACCAATGCCTGTAATACGGCCTTCTCTGCGTCCTGTCCAATTGTACTTCCGAGAGGAAAGAGGAAGCCACACTGGTGGACCAAAGAAATTGCCTCTTTATGGAAAGAAAGCAGGAAGCTCTTCAACGCTGCAAAGCTTAATGGTTCTTGGTCTGCTTACAAAGCAGCCTTGAAGAAATTTAAGAATGCCGCCAGGAAAGCCCAAAGGGTCTCCTGGAAGGATTATTGTGATAGCATAGAGCGAGCTTATGAGCGAAGCTTATGAGTGCTGTGACAGAGGTCGTGAGGGAAGTGGTAAGGAATCAGCTGACGCAATTATGCAGAAACTGAGTGAGGCGACAGCTGAGGTGGCGAACATGAAGCGCGACCTACGAACNGCCAGGAAAGCCCAAAGGGTCTCCTGGAAGGATTATTGTGATAGCATAGAGCGAGCTTATGAGCGAAGCTTATGAGTGCTGTGACAGAGGTCGTGAGGGAAGTGGTAAGGAATCAGCTGACGCAATTATGCAGAAACTGAGTGAGGCGACAGCTGAGGTGGCGAACATGAAGCGCGACCTACGAACTTTGGAGGGCAGAATTGAACAAACCGAACGTGACTACAAAGAAATGGTAGAGCTGCGCAATGATCTCTGCGCACTAAAAGAGGAATTGGAAAATAAAAGCGTCGCAACTGATGTCATTATCAGTGGCATTCCGCAAATGCCAGATGAAAAGACAGATGAAGTTTTCACCAAACTCTGCCAAGCTATGCAGCAGAATCCTCCCACTTTTCGATGGGCCTTTCGTGTTCGCAACATCAAAGCGAAAAATTCGCCGCTGGTCGTGAAACTAGTCTCTCCCCACGATCGTCCACTGCTATTTGCCGCCGC
>NW_016168181.1:16441-19814 GCF_001687245.7 Rhagoletis zephyria | reverse complement strand
TGAAATTAAAATTTGTTTCCAGGTTTAAAAATTTTCCGCACCTATTCATTGTATAGCTTTGTAAAATCTATAAAACTAGAGTATAAGATTTAGAGTATAAGATTTAATTATAGTGGAATANTGCGATAAAATTTTTGTGCGATTTGAATTAAAGGCGAATTTCCGATAGAAGAATAAGCAGACATTTCTGGAGTTAATTTACACAAGAAAGGAAAAGTTCATCACTACTTGAAATTAAAATTTGTTTCCAGGTTTAAAAATTTTCCGCACCTATTCATTGTATAGCTTTGTAAAATCTATAAAACTAGAGTATAAGATTTAGAGTATAAGATTTAATTATAGTGGAATAAATAATGTAAGTTAATACATATGTCCATCAGAATTTGCTAATTGCCTCTTTTATTCCTTGGTAATGTGGGCCGTTTAAAGAATGTACGGGCTTTTGGGTATATATTGGTGCAACCAAAAGCATAGGTAGGGAGGGTAATGAAAAGCACCCAGTATCGCGCCTACATCTTGCGATACTCCTGGCCTTTTAAATGACTTTCCATTAGTACCGGTTTATTGTATAAATTTTGTTCCTCCCGTCTTTTATCATTTCTAGATATTTTTTTTTTAAAAGAAAAGGGTTTAAAAGGGACTCTGATATTAAAATGTTTTGTAATGCGCTGGTTCAAGGAATGCCAAGAATCCCCCCCGCCCGACTGTTAGCTAGTTTCATGAATGGGTCCCGACCGGCATACACTTTTCCAGCGACAAAATTATGGGTTTTGAGAGACAAGCTTTCTTCCGTGTTTGCATACAACGACAGTAGGTAGAAGTTGCGGTCCTTCCTCTGCAAATTACCTATGGCATACCCACTCCATCCATGGATTCATTACAACATAATACGGAAACGTGTTTACCTGATGCTAATGCCGGGGATACGAAATGTTTGAAATATAAAAACGACTCGTTAACACCTATTCCTTTTTGGAAGCCAAACTGGTGTGGATAAAGAAGTCCATTTGCCTTAGCGGACCACAGAATTCGAACGCAAATAACCTTCTAAAGCATTTTGGACAAGCAAGGGAGTTTTCCATTCTTGGGGATAAATTCCAGCATTGAATATTTCATTGTAAAGATTTACAAGTCTGGTTTTCAGGATACCGGGTAGGTTTTTTAATAATAATATTTTATCTACGCCCGGTGTCTTTCGAATTCATATAGTGTAATTTAGGATTCTATGAGGTAAGCTTTGGCTGAAGGGTGCGGATTTAAATAGTTATCAGCTAACGCTTGTTTTTTCAGGGAGTTGAGGGCGGGATGGAAGTTGGAGTCGTGGGAGTAGCTCGACCATGATTTGGCAAATTCTTCAGCGATATCTGGTGAAGCATTGATCGGTCCTTGTTCGTTATAGATAAATGGTATGCGGAAACGAGGAGAGCAGCCCCGTCAGCATTCTTATGTCTGACCATATTTGTACCTGTTCTGGCAACTTACACAAGTGGAATGTGAGCAACACGACCCCACTAGCAACAGTTTGACTATCATTACGTTTAAGAAATTTATATACTGATCTCTTAAATTCTCAACTATCTCTGTTTCTGGTATTTCGTTTAGGCAAGGTGCGTAAATGGTGCCCTTAGAATGGTTAAGATTTTAGTGCATTTCGATTTCCACGTCGCAAACTCCAATCAATTTAGTTGTAGCGAGAATTTTTTTTGCATCTGCATCGTTTTTGACGAATAACAGGAAGCTGCCGTCTCTGAGACTTGAAATTTCTATTTTTCCGTGTTTTTTAAAGCCTTGTGAACGGCAAAGCAAGAGTATTTATTTAATGGTTTATTTGAATTTATTGAGCTACAAGGTATTTCGGGTTATCTTTTTTTATTGAAGGGAGAGCAGGGAATATTTATTTTGTTATGGATTGTGGTGACGCTTCTATAAATGAACTAAAAAGTTTTGAAAAATTTGTTTTTGAGCTATAGACCGTATGATAAATAAAACATTGAAAGTTTTTCTGCTTTATTTATTTTACCACAATAACTTATTTATTTAGAAGAAAAATAATAATAAATAATTATTCTACTTGTACATTGAAACACTGGTTACAAAGACCTTCGGCTTAACTTATACTGAATGCATGGCGAACTAATAATTCTTACATAAAAAAATATTCATATGGCCCAAAACGCGGACTGTTACATTATATTTTTGCTCACACTGCTTTTTAAATACCGCTGAAACTCACGAGAATACAATTTTCAGATAGTTTTTCTTCTTGCATGTGAAATGAGAAGTATGTGGCCCTATTAAATATATACTTAATAAAATTATAGTTTTAAAAAACTTAAAATACGCTTTTATTACAACAAGAACTAGAAAGTATAAAATAATTTATAGATATTGCGATTACGTTTAGGAAGAATAGGAAGTTCCCTAACTTGGTTTAGTTCAACTTTTTAAACTAGCTTAAAATAGGATTAAAGTGATTGGCCCGAAGTCATCTATACTATAATAAAACTGTAGACTGTTTTTCTGTTTAAACTCACTAATCTCCGGAACTACTGAATGAATTTTCATGGGGCTTTAACTGGTATCTATACAGCGACCTCGGACGTAACATAGGCTATATCGTATCAAAAGTGAAATGTGGACAAAAAATATATACCAATTTTTGCAAACAAAATTTACTTTGCACCAAATTCTTTTTAATACAATTTTGCTTTTCAACGGCATCAACATATGCCAGTGTTTATTTTTCGTTATTGATATTTTTTTTCAACTGAAATAGTAATTAGTGTCGTTCGTACATATTGAAAACGCTCTTGAACATTATCTATGTTACGAGGTTAAACGCTTCTCGCGGAGTTTTGTGTCTTACAAGATTGGTGTGTTTCTAAGAATCCGTAAATCAAAAGATAATCGGTAGGTAGAAACTGATGTATTTAAAATTCTTTATGTTTCGTGTATCACTATGGGATTTTGTACATACAAATTAATTAGATATTTTGAAAACGCTCACATGAAAAGCATGTTCTGTGAATTAAGCGCATATAGTTCGAAGCATTCCCTTGAGTCAAGAATTGACATTTGAAATTAATTATGTATTTACATTTCTAGCGAATTTCTAATTTGCGGAACTAAAAGAAATTTATTTAAAAGGAAATAAAGCGTGTGGTTTCAGCGTTGATTTATCGAGAAAACGTTTTTTTTAATTTGTGTGAAGTATTGAAATTTTAAAGTAAAAATAAAATGCATGCACAAAACGAGAAACAAAATTCAATAAGTGCTTTCCCTATGAGCGAGAGATATGTACATATCAATGAAATATACATTCTATATTCTTCTATATACTATTATATCTACATATATCTATATCTATATCTAT
>NW_016168181.1:10091-11557 GCF_001687245.7 Rhagoletis zephyria | reverse complement strand
TTAATTAGATATTTTGAAAACGCTCACATGAAAAGCATGTTCTGTGAATTAAGCGGATATAGTTCGAAGTAGAGAAGGGCACGGGACTAAATATTGGGTCCCGAAATTTATCACTAAGAAATATTCACATATCTTTTAAATTAATTTTAAATAACAAAAAAATAATGAATGATCTGGCATCTTCCGATTATTTTATTTTGCCTTGCCCGTCGTTTTCGTCCCAGTAAAACATAAAAAAGTACATAATTAACACATCGTTTTTAAGGAAGATTTTCCGAATTTGCTGAAGTTGCGGTTGTATCGGGAGTGTCGGGAAAGGATTTTGGTCCCGTCCCGCCCGCATTATTTCACAGACCTTCCCGATACCCCCCATCCCGGCCAATTTTAAATCAGTACCGTGGGTCCCGCGGGTCCCGATATCCCGCGCCCATCTCTAGTTCGAAGCATTCCCTTGAGTCAAGAATTGACATTTGGAATTATTTATGTATTTACATTTCTGGCGAATTTCTAATTTGCGGAATTAAAAGAATTTTTTTTTAAAGGAAATAAAGCGTGTGGTTTCAGCATTGACTTATCGAGAAAAACGTTTTTTTAATTTGTGTGAAGTATTGAAATTTTAAAGTAAAAAGAAAANTAGAATAAAATCGACTGACCAGTTTTTGAGAAAATGCCCGAAATCTCTATTTTCAGCAGCCCGATTTTTAGTTTTCAGGCGATAACGTTATGGCGTATTTATATTTTATAAACACAAAAGATAGCGTTAGATAGCTTGTTTGAAGACCCTTGTACTAATAACCACAGCAATGACATGGGCTGAGTAATGCGGCCTCAGTGGTTGNACATTCTGTATATGAAAAAAAATTTTCGTTTTAATTTTTGAAAACAGAAACGTTGTTTTCAAAGTATCAAGGAACTTTAACTACTTTATACATATGTAAAGAGTTGAAATGTTGATTACTCATTTTACTCGAAATGTTGATTAATCATAAAGCAAATTACTCAAATATTATTTTTTTTGGTTAATCAAAAGTCTTGATTACTCGAGTAACTGATCTTTTGAGTAATCATAATTTCTAATTATGCANTCGTTTGAAAGGTATTGGCCTATAGAATAACACCAAATATGTTGGGTGTATGCCCTCTTAAACCGGNAAATAAAACACCTCTTTGAGGTAAAATTTTCGAGTGACGAAAGCTGAACTAGAAACACAAAATTTATGATATCAATTTCGTGACGAAAATTATACGCATTTTTTAACTGCCTTTGAAACGTAGGGAAAACTTTTTTATTCATACGAATCGTTGCAAAAGTTCTGTTTTTTATTTTGTGTTTCTAGAAGTAGACGCAATTTTGCAACGTTCCGAATAAATAAACAAAAAGATTTTAGTTACGTTTCAAAGGCAGTTAAAAAATGCGTATAATTTTCGTCACGAAATTGATATCATAAATTTTGTGTTTCTAGTTC
>NW_016168181.1:9889-10066 GCF_001687245.7 Rhagoletis zephyria | reverse complement strand
GATGATATCAAGGATGATATGTATTCGAAAAAATAAAAAATAAAAAAAAATATGAGAAATGATAAAAACTTATCAACTTGGTACCAACTTTGGATTCAATAAACAACTGTATTCGTCTGATTGCCTTAGTTTAATTGTGGTTAAGATTTCTACTGGGTGTGGGGCGCACACATGTGC
>NW_016168181.1:0-9491 GCF_001687245.7 Rhagoletis zephyria | reverse complement strand
TAAGGTATCGTTTGAAAGGTATTGGCCTATAGAATAACACCAAATATGTTGGGTGTATGCCCTCTTAAACCGGCAAAAGCAAAAAAACGTTTTTTGTTTCGCAACACTTTAGCAAAATTTTTCAGAATCCGGTTAATCGTTTACGAAGCTTGAATATATTTTCTGGACACACTCTGCAAGACCTTTCCAACGATATATCAAACATGTCGATTGGACGTCTGGATAAAAACTTCCAAATCTCGTGTATATATAAGCGAGTCATTTCAGCATGCTACTGTTGCTGCTTTCGTCACTCGCGCGCACTGCCGTGCGCTGTGATATACATTTGGAGTCATAAATGAGACTTTAAGTAGCCCATTTCGGAGCCTTTACGCTCATAATGAGCTCATTTAAGAGCTCGAAATTAGTGTGGTTTCCTTCCTCCGAAGGTCGGCTTATATGAGCTTAAATTCATACATAAAATGAGCCTCCGAATGAGTCATATTGGAGNACTCGCGCGCACTGCCGTGCGCTGTGATATACATTTGGAGTCATAAATGAGACTTTAAGTAGCCCATTTCGGAGCCTTTACGCTCATAATGAGCTCATTTAAGAGCTCGAAATTAGTGTGGTTTCCTTCCTCCGAAGGTCGGCTTATATGAGCTTAAATTCATACATAAAATGAGCCTCCGAATGAGTCATATTGGAGTCTTATTGGCTTCATAAACGGCTCATTTTGGACTCTTTTTAAAGCAATTTTTGGCCTCATATATAAATCATTTCAGAGTTTTTTTGAGGCTCTTAAATGTGTCTTATAGTCCTCATAAATAACTTCATTCGGACTCTTATTGTATGTTGTCCTTTGAGCCATTTTGGCCTTATTTTTCAACTCTTATTGAACTTCAAATACTATACACATTTATGTATACATACCTCAGTTCACATAAACATTCCAACATACATTTAATAGCAGCAGCTGCAGCTAAATTTTGTATATTTTTTGTTTTCTAAATATTTTCAATTTCTGTATAAACAAGTTTAGATATAAATTTCGAATCTTTATTGTTTTTATATAGCCAAAAAGTGCTGGCTCCTAACTTGGATCATTTATAACTCCTAAAATATTCATATAAGAGTCACACATTTTTTGTTTTTGAAGCTCATATTTCTTACCCACCTAGGACTCGTTTCACACTCATATCAAGCCCTAACCGCCAAAATAACGTAAGCGACATTTTTTTAAAAATTTTATTTTTGATGCAGAAATATTCCTGGGGCATCTAGATGTATTTCTGCGTCAAAAAGAAAATTTTGAAAAAATGGCGCTTACGTTATTTTGGCGGTTAGGGCTCGATATATTCTGAACGCTATGAATATGTTTGTCAGAATATGTTTTATAAACCAATAATAATAATCTAAACTATAATAAAGCTGTAGATTGTTTGTCTGTTTGAACTCACTAATCTCCGGAACTACTCAATGGGTTTTTATGGGGCTTTAACTGGTATATAGAGAGTGACGTCGGACGTAACCTAGGGTACAAAAAAGTCAGATCTGACAAGGGGGCGGGGCACCTCCGAAAGGCGTGACATTTTTAATCAGGTATAACTTCCAAAGCGTAAGTCACATGACTTTGAAATTTGGTGTGTTAATATACATATCTATGATAGATGCTTATTGTTAAGTGGATATACTTTTGTAAAAGGGCGTGGCTCATCGTATACGTGTGAAATTTTTAATTGGCCATAACTGCGGAATCATACGTCACATGAATTTGAAATTTGGTATGAAGACATATCCATGGTAGCCCCTTATGGCATATATGAACGAGTGTGTAAAAGTACCGTGGCACATCCCATAGTCGTGAAATTTTTAATCAGCAATAACTTTGGAACCGTAAGTCACAAGACTTTGAAATTTGGTGTGAAGGCATATATATGAATGTTTAAACTAAAGTATACATATCTATCTATACTATATTTAAACTGTGGATTGTTTGTATGTTTGAACTCACTAATCTCCGGAACTATTGAATGGCTTTTCATGGGGTTTTTACTGGATATTCATTGGGCTTTAATTGGTATAAAAAAACTGTAGATTGTTTGTCTGTTTGAACTCACTAATCTCCGGAACTACTGAATGGATTTTCATAGGGCTTTAACTGGTATATAGACTATGAAATTTATGGGACATCCTATAGGAGTGAAATTTTTAATCAGCCATAACTTCGGAATTACACGTCATTTGAATTTGAGATTCTGCTCTGCATCGTAAAATATACTTTTGCAAAAAATGGGGCCGACAGACCTGGATTAACGGGTATTAACTTTATGATACCTTCTGCAAAAAGAAGGACCCAAAACATAGATGAAACTGAAATCACTATATTTAGATGCCCCTTTACAAGTTTACATTTTAGATGACGTAATATTGCCCCATTCTTTAAGAATGCACACAAACAAGCGCAAAATTGTTTAAGCTCCACAGATATCCTAGGCAGATCAACGGGTCATCGGTATATCAAGTAGAAGTGTGCTGAATTAGAGAGAACACGGTAGGAATATCAATGGCCCAGTTTGAACGGGAAAACTCTTTCATCCTGTGGAACAGCAGGATATTAGAAGAAGATTACGCACTGTCGGCGAACCTTGCAATACTTGCAGATATCTCACAGGTGGAAATAAGAGCTCATAGCATCGAAGGAGATAAGGACTTAACCCAAATGTTATCTCAGCGCTATTATTATTGGCGCATGAGTCTGCTCTTCAGTCCTTTCAACCTAAACCAATAGTTTTTACATTACAAACCGTTTTTGCATAGCAACACTATTTTTGTATAGGCAAAAGCAAAAGTTCTTATAAGGCGTCGCGAAGAGAGCCAGGCATTTGCTGGTCTTCTATCTTATAAATATTACAAATGTGAAAGTTTGTATGTTTGGATGTTTGCGAAATCATCACGCGGAAACGACTAAACGGATTTGCATGAAATTCTGTACGCAGATAGCTTATGGGCCAGATTGGTTAATAGGCTAATTTTTTAAGAGTTGCCACCTGTTAAAAAAGTTTCATTTAGTTAATATGCGGGAACGACTGAATGGATTTTCATGAAAATTTGCACATATATAGCTTATAACCTAGATTGGAAAATAGGCTACTTTTCTTAAGAGTTGCCACCTGTTAAAAAGTTTCATTTAATTAATACGCGGAAACGACGGAATGGATTTGCATGAAATTCGCAAGCAGATAGCTTATGACCTACAGTGGAAAATAGGCTAATTTTTTGGAAGAGTTGCCACCTGTTAAAAAAGTTTCATTTAGTTAATATGCGGGAACGACTGAATGGATTTTCATGAAAATTTGCACATATATAGCTTATAACCTAGATTGGAAAATAGGCTACTTTTCTTAAGAGTTGCCACCTGTTAAAAAGTTTCATTTAATTAATACGCGGAAACGACGGAATGGATTTGCATGAAATTCGCAAGCAGATAGCTTATGACCTACAGTGGAAAATAGGCTAATTTTTTGGAAGAGTTGCCACCTGCTTCAAAATGAAATTTTGCTCAAAGATGGTTTATGACCTGGGTTGAAAAATAGGCTACTTCCTTAACCGGTTCTCCGATCAGAGCGAAATTCAGTACACTTACTACGGATTTCGGAAGGATGGTCCTAGACTGAAAGTAAGTCCAAGGCCCCTCCCATACAAATTGGAATTTTCATAGTACATACATATCTCTGGAAGTATTTGTGGGAGAGAACTTAAACTTCGTATAGTGATATGTATGTGAAATCAATGTTCGCATTAATCGATTGATGTTTTAATTAGTTAGTTAATTCGATTAAATTCAATCTGATTACAGTTAATCATGATTAATTTTAATCCGACTAAACAGTTAATGGTAACCGCGATTAAAAAATTATTTTTTAATCATTAACTCTTAATTTGATCAAGTAAGTTTGGTGATTAATTAAGTTATGCTGGAATTTCCCTGTGCACACAAAGCAAATTAATCCGGTATGGCTAAGTCGGGTTTCCTCATCAATCTAAGCAATTTGGTGTGCATTTTCATTAAGATATATACCAACAAACGTTTTGCAAACTAGGTTTGTAAAAGTTCCCAGTGTTCGAGTACTTACGTCCACTTGTTGCGTACGTGCAGAGTGCACTTGCCTAAACCGTATGCATGTAAATGCGTAACGAAAAGAGCTACAATTTGCTTTACAATCTATGAATCTCAAGTGTTTATTATCCAATATGTTTGATTACAATGAAAATTCTAATTCAAGGTGCCAGAGGGGCGGATTTGAAAGTTAACGATGTGAAAGCGGTGGCGGTCAGTAGAAGACTAAAAAACTTAGGCTGGCGCGTTCGGGTCTCCCCGTACCGTCGCTTTACAATTCAAAAATCGGAAAAACACGCCACCCAAATTTACGATATACAAGTTAATATGGTCAAGGTTGCAAAGATAAGGAGTACATATTCTAAAAAGGTTTACAATAGTATGCGAATAAGATTTTAAGTTTAAGTTACAATAATAAAAAACTTAAAAATAATAAAAATATTTGATTTGGCAAACGAATGTAAAATAATTTAAAAGTATTTGAAAATTGTCGGTGTTCTGCAGGTGAAGGCTTTGCTCATGTCTTCAACATGCTGGGCCCGCAAATGTTGATCTCAACGCTGGCGGGTTAAAGCTTGTTCTCAGGAGGCCTAACTCGGGATCCCTGGCAGGAGAGGAGGAGGTTCATATGACCATGGAATCGGCACATCCTGGTTAGCCTGTGAATGAGAATTGAAAAGTGTATTAGATGACTAACATAAGTAATAGGGATTGAATTGTGTGTGAGTTTGAGGGTAGTATCGCTTGGGAAAATGAATGAGCTTGCATAGAGTGGAGGTTTAGTTGGGGAGTAAGCTTTGGGTGTAGGAATATGTCCGCTATTCGTAGAGTCTAGCTGCGAATTGCGTCCCTTGAAAGAAAGAAATTTACATAGTTTTTTAATGCGTCCAGCTTTCTTAATGAATGGCATAGGATTGAATGAGTATTTAGGTACTGAGAGGTCCATATAGGCACTCTGCTGTAGATGTACCCATACCGTGGTGGGCGCGACATTACCCTTGGGAGGTTTGGGGTATAAAACGACACTGATCCTCAGGTAACCAGTTGGAGAGGACTTCTCTTGAGAATGTGGTTGCTGATGATTACGGTGACTTGCATAGGAAGACGAAGTGGCCGTCTTTGTGTCGAGTTGTTTCGAGGTTGTCGCTTTGCTTGATGTTGGGGGTTGTAAGTTTGATGGGGTTGAAACACAACGTAGGTTGTAAGCATCGGCAGGCAGTTTCGAGCGAGCCGCAGATGTCATTGCTGGTGGCAGTGTTGATGAGGCCGGAGCTGGGAACGGTGAATACACTTCTTTCTGGAACTTTATAAGTCGATGCGAAGGATTCCAAGGAGATGGAGAGTCTCGCTCGCTGGTTGCCGCAAAGAAATCGATACCTAGCTGCTTGGGATCGCGAAGAGTACCGACGTCCTTATTTGAATTGTGCCAATCCGGAGAAGGTGATGGCATTGTGGATCGTTTTGGTTGCTGCTGAAATCGAAAGTGGATTGTAGTGGAGGACCGTGATGTGAAAGGAAATGTTGACAATGGGGACCTACACCTGGGAGCTGGCGTATTTGGGGTTTTGCCGAACTTTGAGTATCTTTCAACATCTTCGGGATCGAGAGTTGAATTTATGCTTTCTTGTGGGGTTTCCCTTTCATTTAAAATTCCGTTCCGAATGTAAAATAATTTAAAAGTATTTGAAAATTGTCGGTGTTCTGCAGGTGAAGGCTTTGCTCATGTCTTCAACACCCAGTTTATGTATTACTAATAACAATAATTATTTTTTTATATTACGTGCTTTTTATAATCGTAAAACACAAAATAATTACTATAACTGGTGTTTGGTTTCAAACTCGGACAAACTAATCAGATTTTATTTTTAATTGGATTAACGATTAATGTTTTAAATTAATTAAACGTAATCGCAGCCAGCGATTAACGATTAAAAAAATGTTATCATTAATCGTACAGTTGATTACGACTAATTAATTTTAATCGAAAACGCGATTAACATTTTAATCGTTAATTTTTAATCGTTAATCAGATTAACAGTTTGCCAACACTGTGTGAAATCATGATCATATGCACGGAGAAAAATGGACGTTTTTGGAAAAGAGGCGTAGCACCTCCCATACTGACTGAAAATTTCATATTGCATATCTCTTCAAATGTTTGAGGTAAAGCACTCAAGGTTGGTATGGAAATACATATGTATGCATGTATGTATGTGAAACTAATACCATACTCATGGAGAAAAATGTAGAGTTATTGGAAAAGGTGGTGTGGCAACTCCCATGCAAATTGATTTTTCTATGCTGCATATCACTGGAGGTGTTTGTTGCAGAGGACTGGAACTTGGCACCGAGATGTGTATACAAAATTAATTCCATACTCAAAGAGAAGAATTTGCGTTATTCGAAAAGGGGACATTGTTCCTGCCGTACAAATTTACTGTTTTATACTGCTTATCTCTAGAGGTGTTCATGGTAGAGTACTGGGACTTGGTACTGGGGTATGTAAAATAAATTCTAAATTCATGGAAGAAGATTAGTTTTATAAGAAAAAGGGGCGTGGCACTTCCAGTAAAATTTACTTTTTCTTGCCACGATATCCCTGGAAGTGTTTGTGGAAGACAGAATAAATTTCATTAAATGGAAAAGTGGAGAGCCGGGTTCGGCCTTATAATCTAAAGCTCTCTTGAGGCATTTGCTACAGTAATGAGAAGTGGTATTTTATGAAGGCCAGGTTATTAAATTTGAGTTGGATATATTAGAACTCGCCGTGGCACCTCCAAGAAGGTTACACGTTCACGCTTCGTATACCTGGAAACATTTTAAAGTAAACTTAGAGGGATTGATATATTTCGTATGCCTAGCGCGCAGACTAGATTTTATAATTTCATAGTTTTAAACGGCCTAAATACCTTAACTCGCTTAAAAAATAACGAGCTATAACGAAATGGGCACAGAAATAAAATCTAACATCATTCAATTATTTTTCCTATTTGTATAAAAGCGCGGGGTGAAACCCGCGGGTATAAGCCAGTACTATAATAAAACTGTATATTGTTTTTTCTGTTTGAACTCACTAATCTCCGGAACTACGGAATGGATTTTCATATGGCTTTAACTGGTATCTAGACAGCGACCTCGGACGTAACATAGGCCATAATTTATCAAAACTGGAATGTGGACAAAAAAATATACAAATTTTTGCAAACAAAATTTACTTTCCACCAAATTCTTTTGAATACAATTTTGCTTTTCAACGACATCAACATATGCCAGTGTTTATTTTTCGTTATTGATATTTTCTTTTTCAACTGAAATAGTAATTAGTGTCGCTCGTACATATTGAAAACGGTCTTGAACATTATCTATGTTACGAGGTGAAACGTTTCTCCCGGAGTTTTGTGTCTTACAACAGTGGTGTGTTTCTAAGAATCCGTAAGTCAAAAGATAATCGGTAGGTAGAAACTGATTAATTTAAATTTCTTTGTGTTTCGTGTATCACTATGGAATTTTGTACATACAAATTAATTAGATATTTTGAAAACGCTCACATGAAAAGCAATTTCTGTGAATTAAGCGGATATAGTTCGAAGCATTCCCTTGAGTCAAGAATTGACATTTGGAATTAATTATGTATTTACATTTCTAGCGAATTTCTAATTTGCGGAATTAAAAGAAATTTATTTAAAAGGAAATAAAGCGTGTAGTTTCAGCATTGACTTATCGAGAAAAACGTGTTTTTTATTTGTGTGAAGTATTGAAATTTTAAAGTAAAAATAAAATGCATGCGCGAAACGAAAAACAGAATTCAATAAGTGTTTTCCCTATGAGCGAGAGATATGTACATATCAATGAAATATACATCTTCTATATTCTATTCTATACAATAATAAAACTGTAAATTGTTTGTTTGTTTGTCTGTTTGAACTCACTAATCTCCGGAACTACTGAATGGATTCTCATGGGGCTTTAACTGGTGTATAGAGAGTGACCTCGGACGTAACCTAGGGTACATGGGCGTCGCCAGGATCGAATTTAGGGGGGCGCGGGGCCCGACATATAAAAAAATCCCAAAATTTTCATCTTTACACATTCATGTTTCTGGCATGCGGGGGATGATATGTACTTGCCGATTTGTTTTAAAAAAATTATTTAAAAGCAGAAGTCTCGGTTGCTCAGCAAACCGGTTAATCGCTTCTGCAATTATTTCACATTGGTTCTCTATAACAAATGTTCGGTGTATTCTCAAAATGCATAAACCTAAAGGTAAATTTTATAGGAAATTAAAGTAACAATTTATTAAAACTAGTAGTAACCCCCGAAATACGGGTGAGTACTTAGCTCAAAATTTATTTAAAGAACTTCAGGAAAGACAACAATTAATCTTGTATTGCTAGACACCTGGTAACCCAGGATAATTTTTTAGTTCTTAAAAGACATTACTCTACGCTAAGCTTCGTGTAATGGGCCATGAAAAACCGTCATCTTTAAGGTATAGTCCAACCTTTCACAATATCTGGTATAAGTTTTAATCTGAAACGCAATAATCATTGAAAATTGCAGCTTTCTTAACCCTAGAAGCCTTATCTATTTGGGAGTACCGTAAAGCCTTAACGTACGCCTTAGAGGCTTATGTACTTAAAAGATAACCTGTGAGCTAATATATACTTAGTCCTGCCTTACTTTTTAAAGAATATTGAAGATGTGAGTTTGACTAATAATAAAACATAGTTTTAATAATAAAAACTATAACCACATTTATTTAAAACAACAAAATAAAAAGTCAATTTTGTGTTAAAATTTAAAAAAGACCCATTCCGTATACGCCTCGCAGACGTAGATTATGCTTTTAGGGTTAACCCTTTCAGTACAAAAATTCAACCACTGGTTCTAAAAAATTTTAAATATGTATACCGGCTAATTTTGGTTCGTTTATTTTAAAAATTACATACAAAAATGTGTAAAGCGTTGCGGTTTGTGGTCATTCAGGGTCCTTTTTAATGGTCAGTGATATCCTAGGTGTTTAAAAAAGAAAGGGATCTCAGCTATTTTAATTTTTGCTTTCGTAAAATATATTTCAAAACGGTGAATAATACCTAATAACTTTTCCGAATCTCAATTCCACGAAAATATGGTTAATATTTTTCAATAGATTATATTACTCACTATCGACTTCTCTGCCGCTTTTTACTTTTTTGACAAACACGGTTAACTGCAACTGCAGCTTGCCCTTTAGTTTGATATATAGCTCAATTCTGTGGCTGCAACAAATCGGCCTAACTAAGGGCNAAAATATATTTCAAAACGGTGAATAATACCTAATAACTTTTCCGAATCTCAATTCCATGAAAATATGGTTAATATTTTTCAATAGATTATATATATATATATATAT